>NC_042625.1:29825931-30000178 GCF_901001135.1 Rhinatrema bivittatum
AGCACCAGATCATCTTAACCACGGACATCTCTCTGCGAGGTTGGGGAGCCTACATAGGCCAGATGCAGACCCAGGGGCGATGGTCTCAGCAGGAGAAGTCGCTGCAGATCAATCTGCTGGAGCTGCGGGTGGTGAGATACACCATATGTACATTCAGAGACTTGCTGCAGGGGAAAACAGTGATGATTCACACCGACAATCAAACAGCAATGTTCTAATTAAACAAACAAGGAGGGTCCGGTTCTCGGACACTTTGCCAAGAAACTGTGCGCACCTGGGAATGGGCAGAGACAGGATCTCTCTCCAGGCGACCTATCTCCCAGGGATTGGGAACGCCAGAGTGGACAAGTTGAGCAGGTTGTTTCGCCCCCACGAGTGGGAACTTGACCAGGGGGTAGCCGATTGAATCTTCTAAGATTGGGGTCGACCAACCATAGACCTTTTTGCAACAGAAAGCATCAAGAAGGTGCGGGCGTTTTGCTCGGTGTACCCCAGCAAACATTGCATAGCACAAGACGTTTCCTCATCTCATGGAAACAGGGACTGCTGTATGCCTTTCTGCCCATCCCACTGATAGAGAGAGTTCTGCAAAAGTGCATCACGGACTGAGCCGACCTCATCCTCATAGTACCGGCATGGGCCCGGTAGCCATGGTACGCGTACCTAGTGCAGCTTTTGATCAGACAACCGCTGCCCCTGGACATGCCAAGAATCTATCACAGGAAGGGGGATCCCTTAATTACCCCCAGCGTTCATGGTGTGGAGGTTGAAAGGACAGTACTGTCATATCTGAACCTACCATCACCAATCCAGGAGGTATTGGTATGCTCCAGGAAGTTGTCCACAAGAAGGAATTATCAGGCCAAGTGGGCCAGATACTCGAATTGGTGCAGGAAACACAACATGAATCCCTTCTTCTGCCTACCGGAATGGCTGTTGGAGTACTTCCACTCCCTATACCAAGCAGGATTGGCGACAGCATCAGTCAGAGTACATGTCAGTGCGATCGCTGCGTACCACATTCCTCACGAGGGTACTCAGGTGTCCTCTCACCCGCTAGTCTCAATATTTATGAAGGGCATCCAGCGTCTGCACCCACCGGTCCAGAAGCCACTGGTTCCATGGGACCTTAACCTGGTTCTGGAGCAACTGATGCTCCTGTTCTTCAAACCCATGGACAGTTGCCGTGTGAGGTATCTCTCCTGGAAGGTCCTGTTCTTAGTTGCCCTCAACTCGGCCAGGAGCTTGAGTGAACTGCAGGCATTATTCACCGTACTTACAGTTCCACCATGATAAGGTGACACTAGGAACACACCCCTCCTTCCTCCCCAATGTGGTGTCAGCCTTCCACCTCAATCAGACCATCGACTTGCCGATTTTCTTCCCGAAACCGCACAAGTCAGATACTGAGAGGCGGCTGCACTCTTTGGATTGCAAGCATGCCTTGGCCTACTACAAGAGCCGTACTTGGTGTAAAGAGCTTCTCAACTTTTTGTCTCTTTTAACCCGAACGCCCCTGGGCTCCTGGTGTCAAAAAGGACCCTTTCATCGTGGATCTCGCAATGCATCCTATTCTGCTATAACAGAAGATCGGAGACTCTAGCTACATCACGGAGAGCCCATCAAGTAAGAGCGATGGCAGTGTCCATCACCCATCTACATGACGTACCAATTCAGGACATATGAAAAGCCGCCACATGGGCATTGCTGCATACCTGTACTTTGCACTACTGCCTTAATTAGCAGACAGCCTCAGATGCAGTGGTAGGGAGAACTATACTCACGGCAGGAACAACCAGAGAGACTGCCCGCAACCATAGTCTCGGCTGAGACTCCCCTCAGCTTACCAGAAGAGACTGCACACAGTGCCAGAGGTCTAGTGGGGCGCTCAACCGTTCAGCTTGGGACTCCCCAGACAACATGGCTAATTCAGCCTGCTTATCCATGGCAAAAAAGCAAGTTTGCTTACCATAATCGGTGTTTTCCGTGGATAGCAGGGTGAATTAGCCATGCTAACCCACCCACCTCCCCGGACAGTCTCAGCCAGCACAGCACAATCTCGGATAATAGACTGAGGCAAGCTGGGAACTGCAGCGGGAGGACACGCAGGCAGATACGCAAAGCAGAGCTCTGTGTGCTTTGAGGAGCTCCGCCACCTAGAGGACCAGAGAATGTCCCCAGACAACATGGCTAATTCACCCTGCTATCCATGGAAAGCAAATTTGCTTTTCCCTACTTAGGCAATGGATCTTTCCACCGTGTCAAGGGTAGAATTTGTTTTAAAGGCCTGCAAGCTTTTCGTAAAGGGCAGGAAGGGTCCTGTTACACTCCTGTACTTAACCAATGTGGCACAGAGCCGCTAACTACCTCCGCGGGACGGAGCCGCAGTCAGCCTTCCTTCACCACGGCAGGGAGCCGCGGACTTCGGTGCTTCCTGGCGTGCCATGGAGCCACTCTCATTGTGACCCTCTCGCGGCAGGTAGTGCCGACGATGTCCTCTTCAGCCTTGTGGCCCGGAGGCCGTAGACTCACCTGTGCAGCAGGAGCCGTCCTCAGTCCTCTTCGAGAAGCAGGATGCCGCTGCTTCACATCGGGGCCTGTTTCCTCGGCCCAGCACTGCACTGACTCCTTGGCATTTGTGCAGGGCCGCTGTCCAGGGTCCTGCACTTCCTGCTTCCTGTCTCCTAAGGTGCAGGCCGCGCCTCCTTCACAGATTTAAAGGGCCTGCCGCCGGATATGCCCCGGGCCCCCACCTGGACTCCTCCCAGGGCGTTTCCTGATCTTCAGCCCTATTTAAGGGCCCAGCTTCCTGTCCTTAGTGGCCTTCACAAGGAGTTAGTTCCTCTCAAGGACTTCTCATCTTCACTCCTGCTGGTATTTCCTGTTCTTCGTGGGATCCCTCATCGTTCTTCATGTTGTGGTCTCTGCTGGATTATCCTCTCATCTTGTCCTGATGTTTCGTAGTTGTCCTGATGTTCCTTCCTGATGCCTCATCTCTTCTGCTTCCTGGACCTGTGGTTCCTCATTGCTCCCTCTTCTGGCATGCCATGTCGTGTCTCGTCACCTCGTGGCATGAGCCTGTCTTCTCGTCTGCAACGCAAGCCTCTGGAGGGTTATCCTCGCCTGAAGCCAAGTGGTCTTGGTCTCGTGTCTCTCATGCCTGAAGCCAAGTCTAGTCTTGGTCCCTTACCCTGAATCTCGTCTCGGCCCTCGGATGCTCTGGTGGCTCTGGTGGCTGCTCCGTCCATGCCTAAGACTCTGACTGGACCTGCTCCGTTCTAGCGTGGTCTGTGACCAGACATGGGCGGCTATGTAGGGCGCGTCTCGGCGCAGGCTTCTGAATTTTTGCCATGTTCCGGCTTCATCTTCCACGTATTTGTCTGGAGTCTGTTTCGCGCTCAAGCGTGGTCCGCGACCAGTCCCTTGGGTCCGCCCTGTGGTGGACTGTGTAGGGCGCGCTGCGTTGCAGCCTCAACCCAGTACTTGACTTTGTTCCTGAACCTTGATTATGCTCAAGCTTCTCGTCTGTGTCTTCATGTCTCCAAGTTCCTCGTCTTGAGTCTTCATGTTCCAGAGCTTTCGTCTGCCCTCGTCTCCTGTCCTGCCTGCTGCCTTTGCCGTTCCCAGCAGCAGGTCCGAAAGGATTTGGAGTAGTCGGAGGACCCACCCAGAGACCAACCTTGCGTGGTTGGTCTCACTGTGGCTGTGCAGGTTGGCAGGGGCCTGTCTTCCTGGTCTCAGCCCAGGGTCGGACATGTCTCGCCTGCCTTGGTACCGCATTGGAGCCCTCTGGGGTTGTGCCGAGGTCCAAGGGCACACAATCTCCTCGGAAATGGGACCGCTCTCTTAGCGCTCCCTAACAGATTGCAAAGGCCTCTGAGCTTTCCCATACTCAAAGTCTCCATCTTCCCTAACAGGTCCTGGGTGGAATCACGGGAACGCCCGCATTACCGGTCTTCCTCTGCAGGATTGAGGAAGAGGTCAAAGGAGGCCTTGTCCCCCCCCCAGATGGGTAAAGCAAAGAAGGGGACAGGGCCTGGGGAGAAGGTGAGGACACCTGAATCTTTCAGGAGACTCCTGGGTAGTCAGGATCCTTGGGGGGATCTCAACGAGGCATTTTTGGAGGAGGGGGCGATTCTCCCAGATGCAGAGCCACACAGGTCGATACTTCGGCACTTTCACAGAGACAAGATATTGGGTTTGATTTTACAGACCCTGAAGGCCCTTGGTTGTGAGGAGGCCTTGCCTGCAGCGGCTCAGGATCCATAGAAGAATCCTGTGATGATTAGTTTGCAAAAGGCATCCTGTTTTTTCCTCTGCACAAGGCTATTCAGGAATTTTGATTTAGAATGATGTATTCCTGAGGCTAATTTTAATGAGGGTCGCTCATTAGAGGATTTGTATCTTATGGATTCTAATGCATTGGCCCTGCCCGCGGAGCTATTCCCCGCGAGCAGGCACTCTCTTACCCGTTGCTGCTTCTACTGCCCGACGCGGCTGGTGCCGCTGGAGTCGGGCCTTCACCGCGGCCTTCACTGCGGACTTCCCTGCTCCTCTTTGTGGCACAGGAGCCTCCGCTGATGCCGGTTCCATCTTCGCGGCAGGAGGCCGCTTCCACGGGCTCGATTGGCGGCTGGAGCTGCCCCCCGGAGACTCTTGCAGCGGCTGGAGCCGCTGCTGTCTTCCGGGCCTGCGTTCAGGCCCAGCCCTGCTGCTATGCTACAGACGTTGGTGCAGGACCTCTGTCCATGGTCCTGCACAGTCAGCTTCCTGTTCCTCTAGGCGTGCGGCCGCGCCTCTCTTCTAAATTTAAAGGGCCAGACACAGGAAGTGTTGCTGGCCCCACCTATGGACTGATTTCCTGTACAGCCCTATAAAAGGGCTGGTCTCGTCATTGTTCTTCACCTTGCATCAGAGTTACTTCACTCTGGAGGCTCCTGCCTGCCAGAGCTCCGTCAGGTCTTCTTCGTGGAGCTCCTCTTCGTTTCATGTTCATGTCATGCCATGTCTTTGTGCCTGAGGTCCTCATCCAGGTGTCCTGGTGTTTCGCCTCCTGGTGTCCTGCCCTTCTTAGTGTTCGCTTCAGTGCTCCTGAGCCTTCTGGTCCTGTCAGGCCTTGCTCCCTCGGATGACGTCTTTCCCGAGCGTGGAGTAGCCTACAGGTGGAATTAGTTCCTGTGCTCCTGAGCCGTCATGTCCTGCCAGCCTTTGTGGTGCTTCAGACAACATCTGGCTCCGTCGTCGGAGTCCCACCTCGACTGGATTCTTCCCTGCGCTAGTCCCACTCTCCACGTGGTCCGTGACCAGCCTCCTCGGGCTGTGTAGGGCGCGCGGTGGGACAGGGTGGTCCGCGACCAGCCCATAGGGTCCGCCCGTGAAGGTGGGCTGAGTAGGGTGCCCTGAGAAACAGTGCCAATGTCCTTCTGCCCAGCTTCTCGTCTCGTCTGGACTTTGTCAAGTTCCTCGTCATGTCTCTGAATTCGTCGCATCGACCCTGGTCCGGGCTGCCGTCGCATCGACCCTGGTCCGGGCTGCCGTCGCATCGACCCTGGTCCGGGCTGCCGTCGCATCGACCCTGGTCCGGGATGCCGCCGCATCGACCCTGTCCGGGATGCCGCCGCATCGACCCTGGTCCAGGATGCCGTCGCATCAGTCCTGGTGTCATGTCTTCATTAGCCCTGGTGGCATGTCTTCAGTAGCCCTGGTGTCATGTCTTCAATAGCCCCAAAACCCACAAAGAAACCTACGCTCTAACAACGCAGGATTCTTAAACATCCCCACCTTAAGAGACACTCATCTTTCAACTACTCGAGAGAGTATTTTCCATTGCTTCCCCCAAAATTTGGAACACCCTACCCAAAGAACTGAGGACCCAGCACATCCTGAAAACATTTAAAAAAGACCTAAAAACATTTTTATTCCGCAAACTCTATTCTAACTATCTGACACCTGATCATCCCAGCCCTCAACAGAACTCACAAGCATAATCCTCCTTCTACATGCTCTCCTGATGTACCCTTCTTTTCACCCCTCCCTGCTCTCTCACTTGATTCATTAAGTTCATTGAAAATGTTCTCCTCACTATTCTGTTTTCAATTGCTAAGAAAAAATGTTTACTGTTCCCAAAACTCTACTGTTCCCAACTACTATGTTAACTCCATTTGATTGTATGATAATTGTATTTTGTATGAGAATTGCATATTTTGAAAACCGTTATGATGGCTCTACTGAATAACGGTATATAAAACTCTACAAATAAATAAATAAATAAATGTCTTTAATAGCCCTGGTGTCATGTCTTCAACAACCTTGGTGTCATGTCTTCAACGCCGTTGCATCAACCTTGGTGTCATGTCTTCATGTCAAGGCCCATCTGCCCTCATCCTCAGGCCAGGCCTGCTGCTCCAATGCCGATCCAAGCGGCAGGTCTGAAAGGCTCGGAATGGCCAGAGGACCATTTAACTTCCAACATCATGTTGTTGGCCTTAGGGTTTTGCAGGCCTGGCAGAGGGTAAGACCGTCTGCCATGCTGGAACACGCCGTCAACCCCTCGGTTTGGTCCTGGAATCCATTGGGGTTGGGCTGAGGCCCAAGGGCACACAAAAACACACCCCGTCTCTTAACACCTAAAGCTAGGGAACAGCTCCAATTTCTTAAGGTAAATGTGCCACCATTCCAGTAGGAAGGAGGTGCAGCCTTAAAAGATACCTAGGATTGAAAGATTGAGTCGATTTTGAAACAGGCCTTTGAGGCAATGTGCCACGAATCTCCAAACTCTCTGTATGGTGGCCAGGGGCCAGATTACAATTGGCCCAGGAGACTTTGGGGCAAGAATGGGCCCATACCTGGAGCGGGAGCTGCATTCTTGGCAGATGCAGGATATGAATTGGTGCGTACCGCTGCTCTGGGAGTGGCTTCGGTGATTGCAGCCTGAAGACTATTCTGGATGTGGAACTGGTCCACTGATTCAAAGTCTAGTCTCAGCAAGTTTCCTTTTAAGGGGGTGCTTATTATTTTGTGAGGAGTTGGAGAAGATGGTGGCTTGATAGAGGGACTCCAAATTAGGAAAACTACTCCCCAATTTATTCAGCGAAGGGGCGATTTTGGGGTGCTTGACGTTTTCTCTCTTCCAGACACTCAAGTAATTGGATGGTCCCGCTCCTTTGCCAGGTCTCAGTCCTTTTGGACAAAGAAAGCCAGACAAAGACAGGGCCTCTGGCTCCGAAGCTCCTCGATTCTCCCAATGAAGTTTTGGAGGTCCGGAGATAGGCGGCCGCTTGTCTCAGTTTTATTGGAGATGGACCCACATCACTTCTGACAAGAGGAATTTGGAAGTGGTGCACGACGGGTACGCCTTGGAACTTATTCGTTCTCTCTCAGAAGCTTTTATGGTTTCCCCTTGCCATTCCACAAAAAAGCAGGCAGTGGTTCAGAGGCTACTTGCTCTAAAGGCCATGGTTCTGGTTCCAAAAGATCAGGAAGGCATGGGCTGTTATACTCCATTTACTTCGTGGTTCCAAAGAAGGAGGGCTCCTTTCAACCTGTTCTAGATCTAAAGGGAGGCAATTGAGCTCTTCGGGTCATAAGACCATAAGAAATTGCCATACTGGATCAGACAAAAGGTCCATCAAGCCCAGCATCCTGTTTCCAACAGTGGCCAATCCAGGCTACAAATACCTGGAAAGTACCCAAACACTAAGTTGTTACTGATGCCAGTAATAGTAGTGGATGTTCCCTATGTCAACTTGCTTAATAGCAGTTAATGGACTTCTCCTTCTCCCAGTCGGCCCCCACCCCGCCAAGACCACATACCCCTTGCCCGCCCCTTTTAGTTGGCCAGGCACTTCTGCGCATATCGGGGATTACACACCTGGTCAGACCCTTTCGAAAATGCTCGCAGTTCGGCCATACACATAATTCCCAAATTTTATGTTTGAGGGCCTTTTAAAATTCTCCTGTAAGTGAAAAAGAATTTTCTCCAGTTAGTTCATGGAGTACCCCCTAGTCCTTCTATTATCCGAAAGAGTAAATAACTGATTCACATTTACCCGTTCTGGACCTCTTTTAAAGACCTCTATCATATCCCCCCTCAGCTGTCTCTTTTCCAAGCTGAGCAGCGCTAACCTCTTTAGCCTTTCCTCATCAGGGAGCTTTTCCATCCCCTTTATCATTTGGTCGCCCTTCTCTGTACCTTCTCCAGTGCAACTATATCTTTTTTGAGATGCGACCAGAATTGTACACGGTACGCAAGGTGCGGTCTCACCATGGAGTGATACAGGGGCATTATGACATTTTCTGTTGTATTCACCATTCCCTTCTTATTAATTCCTAACGTTGTTTGCCTTTTTGACTGTCGCAGCACACTGAGCCGATGATTTCAATGTATTTATCCATTATGACATTTAGATCTTTTTACTGGGTGGTAGCCCCTAATATGGAACCTAACATCGTGTAACTACAGCATGGGTTATTTTTTCCTATATGCATCATCTTGCACTTGTCCACATTCAATTTGATCTGCCATTTGGATACCCAATCTTCCAGTCTTGCAAGGTCCTCATGCAATTTATCACAATCCACTTCTGATTTAACTACTTTGATTAATTTTGTATCATCTGTAAATTTGATTACCTTACTTGTCATATTCCTTTCTATATTATTTATAAATATATTGAAAAGCACTGGTCCATTGTTTATCCTTTTCCACTGAGAAAATTGACCATTTAATCCTACTCTGTTTCTTGCCTTTTAACCAGTTTGTAATCCACAAAAGGACATCGCCTCCTATTCCATTACTTTTTAATTTTCTTAGAAGCCTCACATGAGGGACTTTGTCAAATGCCTTTTGAAAATCCAACTACACTACATCTACCGGTTCACCTTTATCCACATGTTTATTAACCCCCTTCAAAAAAAAATGAAGCAGATTTGTGAGGCAAGATTTCCCTTGGGTAAATCCATGTTGACTGTGTTCCATTAAACCATATCTTTCTATATGCTGTGAGATTTTGATCTTTAGAATAGTTTTCACTATTTTATCCCGGCACTGAAGTCAGGCTTACTAGTCTATGGTTTCACAAATCGCCCCTGTAGCCCTTTTTAAATATTGGGATTACATTGGCCACTCTCCAGTCTTTAGGTACAACGGATTATTTTAATGATAAGTTACAAATTTTAACTAATAGATCTGAAATTTCATTTTTGTGTTTCTTCAGAGCCCAGGGTGCATACCATCCCGTCCAGGAGATTTGCTACTCTTTAATTTGTCAATCTGGCTTACTATGTCTTCCAGGTTCACAGTGATTTGGTTCAGTTCATCTGGCTCCTCATCCTTGAAAGCCATCTCCGGAACCGGTATCTCTCCAACATCCTCATTAGTAAACACAGACGCAAAGAATTCATTTATTCTTTCTGTAATGGGCTTATCTTCTCTAAGAGCCCCTTTAACCCCTCGGTTATCTAACGGTGCAGTCGACTCCCTCACAGGTTTCTTGCTTCAGATATGTTTAAAAAAGTTTTTATTATGAGTTTTTGCCTCTATGGCCAACTTCATTTCAAATTCTCTTTTAGCCTGCCTTATCAATGGTATTTACACTTACACTTGCAAACCATTATGGCATCAGGAGCACGAAGCTACCAAAATATTGGCATCAGCAATATATAATAGAACTAACACAAAAATTGCCAAAAGCAAATATGTGCTTTTGTATGTGCTACGACTAAGAATGCCATTTTGACCACCGATGTATGCCTTGTGCTCTTAATGACTACTGATGCCATGTATATATGTATATAGTTTTATATATGTTTATATTTACAGTTTTCAATATTTATTGATCTATTAATTTGCATCGCCTAATCTCCCTGTTATTCTGTACTAGTATTTCGGTTTTATATAAGGGGGCGCCGCCAAACGTTTTTGTTCTTTGTGAACCGATACGATGTGAGAACGGATATCGGTATATAAGAGACCTTAAATAAATAAATAAATGTACACATCTGATCATAAATATTTATTCAAAGAAATTTTACAGCTAGATTCTTAGACAGTAAAAAGAAAAGTACAAAAGGCCTATATTTTAAAAAATCCCCATGTATATCCAACCTCTATATCTAATCTAATCCGTTCAAATACTACTCCCCATAAAAGACTTTCTCGAGAACACATTAAAACTATGGGGCACTTATCTATCAATAATAAGGCACCTCCTATCACAACTATCCCTATCTCTCAACCATAACAAATTAGAAATCATATATATATCCAACAAACTCACTGCATTACCATGCCCCGATGCAATTTCATGCCATTCAAAAAATCCAACAGTCTCTACAGTAAAAGACACAGGTATCGTTCTAGATAATGAACTAAACCTAAAAAAACACATTAACTCCATGATAAGAGATGGATACTACAAACTCCAAGTCTTAAGAAAACTCAAACCGCTTCTATACCCCCATGACGATCGAACTGAACTTCAAGCACTACTTTTCTCAAAACTCGACTACTGCACGCCCTTCTACTGGGACTTCCCTACAGCCACCCTAAAGATCAATCCAGCTACTACAAATTTCCTAGCGTGTAGCAGATGGACTCAGACCAATGGGTATAGTGGTGCTCCTGATAGCAGTTGGAGACTGAGTCAGATTTCAATCTGACGTCAGCACTACATATACCCGTGCAGGAAGCTCTGCTCTTCAGTATTTCTCCGTCTCCTTAGCAGTTTGGACTCTACACACGTTTGCGCAGCGTTAGAAGATCACATAACCAAAAAGAAAGAAAATTCCAAAAATCTTACCTCTACAAGACGAGCCCCGCTCTCCTGTGGTGATACCTAAGTGTCCCTCCCCCCAGTTGAGAATTCCTGAGGTGATTTCCAAGATCCCTCAGAGGTAAGCCTCGGTCCGGTAGCTGGTTCCCGGTGTGGACTTAGCCCCCAGGAATGGGAGTGGCTGAGAGGGGCAGCAAGTGCAAAACCGAGCGAGGCGGTGAAGGTATTCCCCTTTCCCCCTGCAGCTGGAGACCACCCGGCACAAGACCGGGAAGCGCCCGAGACAAGGTAAGGTAGAAAACTTTCTTAAAGTCTCCGGTCTCCAAGGCCTTGGAATAGCCGCACAGATCGCTCTCCGGCGTCTGTACCCATCAGGTTGAACAGCCCTGTCTGGGCTAGATCCCGATTGGTACGAGGGTCCTCTCCTCATGGAGACCCTCCGGGGGTGCCGCCATCTTGCTCACATGGTCCGGCTGGCGTCATCATCCTCCCTTGATTGCGGTATTGTCCGCACAATTAAGCCGTGTGCACAGCGGCGAGCCAGGCGCATAAACTACTTGTGCGCATATCGGCGCGCATCTGTGCCGTGCGCACAGCGACATGTGCAAAGTTGCCGGGTGCACCAGTGGCATGCTCAAAGGCGCACGGCGCGCACAAAATTAAGCCGGTGCGCACTGCGGCACGCGCATCTCTCCCTAGGCGCTTATAGGGCCTGCACACACATCTTCGATGCACCATGGAGCGCAATGCTAAGCCTCCCGCCGCTGTGCAGATAGGCGCACAGATGAATTTTGATCGACTCCAAAGCACTCAAATCATGGCACCACCAGCCAAGAGAAAGCCAAGGGACAAGCTCTTGCCCTGCCTGCCACTTAAGAGTGGCACACATGAAGTGGTCTCTGCCCTGTGCATGGCAAGTGCGAAGAGGCCCTGGGGGGAACCAGGACGAAGGCCCCCCCCCCCCCGGCCAGTTGAGGAATCCGGCTCCACCAATGATGGTACCCTGGACCTCTCTATCCATGGCTCGGCCTCTACTCAGTTGGGCCCCCTCGGGGAAACGCCACTGGCTTCAGTATGGACCCAGGAAACCTTTTCCTGGGTAGAATTCTTCAAAGGGCTGTAAACCTTTGTCCAGGCACAATCAGTGCCACCGGTGACACGCCACATCCTCCACCAGAAGACCAAAAACCTTCCAGGCCCCTCTCCGGCCTCCCCGAGACATACCACCTCCGGACAAAAGCCCTCCTCTTAGGGGACATGGACACCTCGGAGGAAGAACCAGACTCCCTGGAGGAAGGAGAAATCCCTCCAGGAACAGAACCAGTACCGAACCATGATGCGTTTCTTCGCCAGAGACAAGTTACCAGACCTCGTGTCAATGAGCTGGCCATCCTATGTACAAGCGCCACAGCGGAGCCAAAGACGAACCCTCTGTGATCGGGCTCGCTTCAGGCCTCACGCCATTTCCCTTTGCTGGCAGGCCGTACAACAACTGATCGACATTGGAATAGAATGCTCCGGAGGCCAGTTTCAAAGGAGGATGGCCCTAGAAGTCCATATATCCACTGGAACTCTCAGCCAAGGAACTCCTGGTGTTCCCAAAGTGGATGCCATGGTATGCGCTGTCATGAGCGCACTACCATTCCAGTCGAAGGAGGAGCAGCACTCAAGGATGCCCAGGGCAGACATCAGGAATCCATCCTTAAACAGTCATTTGATGCAGCAGCTATGTCATTACAGATCATTGCCTGCTGTAGTCTGGTGACACGTGCCTGCTTATCACTTGCCAGGAAACACTTAGCACCCCCGTCGAAACATTAGAACCAGCGATATCCTTCCTCACGGATCGACGTCCGACCTGGTGCGCACCTCAGCCAGGGGTGTCTCATCCATTGTGGTAGCCAGAAGATAGCTCTGGCTCCGAAACTGGTCAGCCGACGTGACCTCCAAGACGAAACTCAGGAGAATGCCCTTTAAAGGAGCCCTACTGTTCGGAAGCGAACTGGAGAAGTTAGCTGACAATGGGGTGAATCCCCAGTCCCTCTGCTACCAGAGGACAAGAAGCATCGCCCCCTGCTCCCCGAACATCCAAGGGCAGAGGATCACCGACACTTTAGACCATACAAGATACATACCAAGCACCCTCGCCCTGCAGGCAGGGGCCAGTCCTTTCAGAACAAACACAACAAGAGGGGAGAGATAATCCAGGCCCCAGCCGCACCCCACAATGAGAATCAACAGTCCCATCCACAGGAAGAAGCCATAGGGGGCAGGCTTGCCCTATTCTACCAAAGATGGGTCGAGATAACATTGGACAAGTGGGTCCTAACCATCATTCGAGAGGGATACTATCTGGACTTCCACAGAATCCCTCCAGACAAATTTGTGAAATCCTCCAAGAGGATGGCAGTGGAAACCACACTGACAAAATTGCTCTCCCTAGAGGCTATAACACCAGTGCCCACTCACCAACAAAATACTGGCCACTTCCATCTATTTTATCATCCCCAAGAAAGAGAGAACGTTCCGGCCCATCCTGGACCTCAAGTCTGTCAACTGCTACCTGAGGGTACCACGCTTCCGCATGGAAACCCTACGTTCGGTCATAAGGGCAGTACAGCCGGGAGAATTTCTGACCTCCCTGGACCTGTCAGAAGCCTATCTGCACATCCCGGTCCATCACAACCACCAGCACTTTCTATGCTTTGCGATCATGGACCACCACTAACAGTTCCGGGCACTACCCTTCGGACTAGCTACTGCCCCTCGGACATTCACCAAAATCATGGTGGTAGTGGCAGTGACACTGAGGAAAGAAGGAATCCTCGTAAATCTGTACCTAAATGATTGGCTGATCAGGGCAAAATCTCCAGAAGAAAGTCATCAGGCGACCACCAGAGTCAAGAATATACTGCAGAATCTCGGGTGGGTCATCAACACAACCAAGAGCTGCCTGCAGCCCTCCCAGTCACTAGAATACCTCGGAGTCTGGTTTGACACCCAACAAGACAAGGTCGTCCTTCCCCTTACAAGGAGACGGAAATTGATGGACCAGTTGAGAAATCTGTTGAATGGTGCTCGCCCCACGTATAAAGTAAGACTTGAACCAAATTTTTCAAATGTTTTCTAAAAAGGAGCAATGTACCATGTCGAATGCTTTTTCTGCGTCAACAGAGAGCAAGATAGGGGGAACATTAGTCGGTTTTACCCACCAAATGATATAAACAATTTTGCAGACATTGTCCGCTGCCATATGCTGGGGTATAAAACCCCACCTGATCATCATGAACCAGGCCATCTATAACCTTATTTAATCACTCTGCTAGGATTCTGGCTAAATGTTTAGATTTAAATTGATAAGGAAAATTGAATGATATGATCCACACAAAGAAGGATCATATCCTGGCTTAGCGATGACAGATATGCCATCCATATTGGAATCCACATGGGAGGGATGCACTATCTCGAATGTGGGTTTAAACATGGCTGTAAGAGGTGCACCAAATAGGAGGAAAAACAATTATAACTACTGGTAAACCCATCAAGGCTGGGGGACTTACCTGACTTAAATAAATTAATAACTTGTGTCACCTCTACATATACTTATGGGACAATCTAAGAACTCTTGCTGGTCAGAGGTAAGAAATGGTATGCTACAGTGGACAAATAAACTATCAATAACTTCCCCCAGTAATAGAAGTGTCCGGACTATAGAGGGAGGTATAAAAAGATGAAAAGCAGACCTGATATTGGAAGAGGGAGGTAAACAATCTCTCCTTTTTCATTTTTGATTTAGCTATGGAGTTCTGAGTAATACAATACCTTCACTTCCTAGCCAAAAACTTCCCAGCTTTATTACCCCCCTCAAAATTTTTCTGTTGGTCATCTCAAGCTTAATGAGCCAAGAGATCAGCATCTAATGGTATTAGATCAGAGCGAGTGGCTAAAAGTTGTTGATATACCTAGGGGATTGATTCAGCATAAGAATGCGAGACAAGTTGGTGATTTCCTCCAATAAAGTAAAACGCACTTTCTCTCTCCTCTCTTCTTTCTTACAAAAGGAAGCCCGAGAAATCAGAATGCCCCTCATGACTGCTTTGGAGGGTTCCCATACTGTCCTAGGGGACACTGAGGCCGAAATATTCAGTCAAAAGTATTCCTGAAGCTGGGAACCAAGGATCTCACAAAATGTTTCATCCTTCAGTAAGCTATCATTTAGCCACCAAGTCTCTGCCCTACATCACTCTCCTGTAGATGTAAAACAAACCAGATAGGAGTGGGATCGGACCAGGTTATCTTACCTATCCCAGCCTTCTTTTGCACCCTGTTTTGCAGCATTTATCAACTAAAAAATAATTTATTATTTTATTTATTTATTTTTAATTTTTTTATATACCGAGGTTCTTATAGAGACTACAAATCACTCCGGTTTACATATAACAATAAACTGCCCAACAGAGATAAGGGTCTTTACATAGAACAGTGGCACATATGTAACAATATAACTGGATGACCAATATAACATAATGATAATAATATATATAGATTAACATTGTAATTTAGAGTATGTCCCCATGTGGAGTAGAGTAGAAAGTGTACATCCATGAATTAGGGTGGCGTTGCCTCCATATATCTACTATGCTCCAGTCAGCCATCATAGAGCTAAGTAACCTTCTTGCCCCATGTGCAGTGCTGGAAGCCTCAAAAGAGTTACCTAGTTTGGAGTTGCGAGAAAAATTTAAATCTCCTCCTATAATTAATAATCCCTCCACATTAGACAGTATAGCTCCATCAAGAGTATCCAAAAAAGAAGACTGGTCAGAATTGGAAGCATGAAGGTTGACAATAAATAGTAAGAACATCGCGACCCATCCTTATTTTCACCAAGAGAGATCTTCCCAGAGGGTTAGCCATCTGAGAAATAAGCTCAAACGTGAGGTGCCTAGAGATTAAAATGCCAACCCTGCTAAAAACTTATGAGGGAAGTCTCTTAAAAACAATACATATTTATGTTTCTTTCTTTTTATTTTATTTATTTGTTATTTTTATTATACCGAGTTTCATGATAGGAATCACATCAACCCGGTTTACAATTAACAATGTGAGACTCTTAAGTGAGACTCTTAAGTGAGTCTCCTGTAGTAGCGCTATGGAGACTTAGTATTGAGACAACTCCTGTGCCAGAAGACTGCTTCCTGTATGTATTTAGTCCCTTAGCATTAAGGGAAAAAATTTGCAGAGTCATCAGAAAAAAGAAAAATATGAAGAGCAAAAAAGACACCAAGAAGACTCACAGCAAGAATATTCTGAAGTGATCTCACCCCTCTACCACCATCCCCAAAGCTTGATAGCAATGCAGGAATTGCCCACCCACATATCCCCAGAACTATAACACAGACCACCACCTCCACTTGGTGGCCTTCACCATCCCATCCTTAGGGACCAAGTCATACCGACCTCAGTGTACCTCCAACTGAACTCCCCCTAAGTGAATACATTAAGAACAAAATAAAATAGACCATGATAAGAATTTTTGCAAGAAAATAGCACCCCCTTAATAGAAGCACCAAATCAACAATAAGCACATCATGAGAATGTAACGTAGTAAGAAACAATGGCTTTACAGGTTATAAAATTAGGGAAAGCCAAAATGACCCGAAAGAGGAAGAAGGCAGTGAGATTCATCAGACTGGAGCAAGAAGTAGAAAGGCCAGCATCCCCTGAATGGCATCGCAATCGTCAACTTTCTTTTCTGACCCGATGCCAGTCAAGTGGAGCTGCCTGCTTGGTTGTGCCATCAGCCATCTTTGAAACAGAAAAATTGACTGGTAAGTTCGCTTGCTTGAATATCTCTGCTGCTGCTCCGGTGATTTGATGCGATAGGAGACTCCCTTGAGCATGAAGTATAGACCAACAGGAAAAGTCCATCTATAGCGAATATTTTCAAGCACAATGATGCAAGAGATATGAACTAAAGGAAGTCATTAAGATGAAAGTGCCAAATAGGTTAAATATGGAGAACTTGTGGCCCTCCCAAAGCCAACCATTTTGCTTTCTGGCTGCGGTGGAGAAGTGTTTCTTAAGGGCATAGCTGTGTAAACAAAAAAAATGTCCCCGTGCTTTATCATCAGTCTGGGGGCCCAAAGCTCTATGAGCCCCTCCATTTTATCTCCAGCTGAGACCCCAAGCTGAGGCTGAACTATCATCAGCGGCCTTTAGTAGGAGCGTGCAAAACTGATTGATGCCACAGTCAGGCATTTGATATATTCAGGCGATTCTGGGATGCCTCGAATCCATAGTTGCACCTATGGGAATGATTTTCTCTAAGTCCCTCCAGCCTTTTGACAAGCAAGAACACACTTGTTTTTGCAAAGCTCTCTGTTGATCTGTCACTTGTTTAAGTGAGTTCGCTTGGCTATCCACATGAATATCCATTTAGTCAACACAAGCACCCAGGACCACCATCTCATCTCGGATTTCAGCAATCGAGGTAATTAGATCTTGTTTATGTTGTTTCATGTTAGCCCGTATTTCCATGAACCCCATCCCCGCATCTCATCCCAAGAGGGCATATCATCGAAAACCCGATAGTAAAGGGGCAGGAGGATGGCCCCGTCAGGAATCTCTGCCGTCCGCATTTAGTGGGGCCTTTCTGCCATGGTCCTCTGAAAAATCGGGTAGCATTTTTTGCTGAAGAATACTGCTTTAGGTCCGCCGTTTTTCTCTTCACAGCCATCAGGAAGCTCATCAATGAATACAAATGATAGTTATGCGCAGGAAAGTTGCCGGTTAAGCGTCCATCTCAGTCAGTGATGTTAACATGCCCCCCACTAGAAAACATCTTCTGAAGCAGATAAGAGCTCATTTGACCTGGGTGCAGGCAGTTTCCTGGGTGGAATGAATTGTTTGCTTTCTCTGGCGGAGATCTGTAGAGCAACAACATGTCTTCCTTGCATACGTTTAGGTTGGTTTAGTGTCCACAGTTTGGCTTTTGAAGAAAAATACCAGCTGGTTGATTTTGTTGTGAGCTATATGAGAGGGATGTCAGCGAGTCATCGCTCATCAGTCTCCAACCTGCTGGTTGGAGTGCACAGCCACACTGGGTGGACTGGCTTGCCCTACTTCGAGGAAAGAAAATTATCAGGTAAGAAGTAATTCACCATAGCTGGGTAGCTGATAGAGCTGTGTAACCAGCCCAACAAAGTAAGAGCAACAAACTAAAAAGAGAAAACAGCTCTTCTCAGTTTTGGAATTTATAGGCTGAATAATCTGAGCAGTGTCCCTCATCCTATTTTATGTACCAAATGTTACTGAAGTACAGTATAAATACATGACTTGCTTAAACTAGATTTTATGGTTGTGTAATATTGTTTTTGAAAGCCACTGTGTTTTTTTTGTCGGAGAATTACAGGCTTCTGATAGATCCAACTTGATATTTCTTTCCTTTTTGTTATAGCCACAGACTGCAATTTTTTAAATCCCCTCTCTTTTTCTTTGCTGCTAGGCTCAGTTGTACCTGGGGGAGCTTCCTTCCCAGCAAACCTTGCCTGTCATTGGTGAAAAAACTGCACCAGGTGTTTCATAGTGTCTTGGAAAACTTGATCAATGTCATGAATGGTTACTGCCTTCCTGAGCCTTACTTCACAGCAAAGGTACTAGTGGGGACCATGCGGAGGCCAGTTTTTCAAAGTGATTTCTGTGGGTAGGAAGCACCCCCCCCCCTTGCAAATCAGCTGTCTGAAAAAACACCCACCCTCGGTGTGGCTGAAAATGTGCATTGTCAGGTGACACCTGCTCTTATAGCCGTATTGAGAGGAGCTGTTCCCAGGGGTGTGTTTGGATTGGAAGAGGAAAAGCTGGATCCTTGTGTTATTTCCCTTTTGAAAATGTATGCAAAGTTTGCAAGTAAAAGGTACGCATGGACTCTGCAGCAATGCAGGCAGTTTGAAAATCATCCCACGGAGCATATAACCTTTTTCCTCCATGATGAGCCATTGTCTTTTTGAAATCCTACATTAAAAAAACCTGATTCCCCCTCAATTCTGGCTAATCAGTGGATATTGTTGCATCCGTGCTGTCTTAATATCTAAGAAGATACTTAGATGCCTGAGCTGAAAGTTTGAAGTACTTTGTGCTTGCACATGGTGCATTAATGGCAATGCACGTAACTCATGTTTGTTGCCCGTGACAATAGATGCTTTTCCAGAGACGAGTAAATGAAAGATTAGCCCTTGAAAATGTCATTCCTTCATGTGTTTAGATAAAAGAATGGGTGCACACACTGATGACAACCCTCCAAGACCCTTCTTTACCACTGTTGGAGCTGCAGGAGATAATGACAGTGTGTCTGACGAATCCCGGCACCAGTGGAGAAAGCGATAAGAAAAGTAATGGCAAAGTATGCCAGTAATATTACCTCTGTACTCTGCCAGTTCCCTAGTCAGCAGGTAAGATCCACTGATGCCCTCAGATTTCCTAAACAGTCTTTGTTTTTTGGCAATGTGTATATTTTGGAATACTGTAGAGAATAGTTTTATATAGATGCTATATCTACCATGTATAATTGTTAGGCAGTAATGATGTGAAAACCGAATTGTGGCCATGAAATAGTGTAGTAATGAAAGCAGGTTTCCTTTGCACTCAGGCAAGGCAATCCACACTGGTGGGTTATACACTTCTACCAGCAGACAGAAACGGAGTAAAACTGACTCACCGACATATAGCCCTACCTCGGCATCAGCTTGCCAGTATTCTCTGTCTCCAGCAGATGGTGGACATGCATCTCCTAGTAGGGATTGCACATGTTTTAAATTTAAAAAAAAAAAAAGGAAGATAGAAGATAAGGAAAAAATTAGATGCTGAGCTTGAGCTCCTGAGGTGATGCCCGACTTGCCCCTCCCCCAGTTGAGCAATTTAAGACGCAAGGTCTGGCCAGGTTTTAGACTTATAAAGGACGAAGGAGAACTTGGCAGTGAAGACGTGTGCCCCCCTCTCCCCCCATAGACAGCGACCCGATCCTGTTCTCAGCCAGGGATGGGCTGAGCTCGTGTAAAAGAAAAGAAATAGGAGGGAGGGTTGTTCTCTCCCTTGGCGTTACCCTACTTTCCCCTTCTCATGTCTCTGGGAGTTGGTGGAGAGTGGAGGCGGCATGGTCATTGGGTTGAACAGCTTTTGCTGGGCTCCGCATTGCAGGCTCATTCAGTCAGCCATGTGGTAGGCTGTGACAGGCATTTTTTTTCCTATACATGTACTCACAGCGTGGCAGTTGCTTAGCATAAATGCACATCTGCATGGGCATGTGTGTGTGGAATGCCACGGCCTAGATTCGAGAGAGTAATTGCAATTGGAACATACGAATGCTGTTGTGTGCATTCAGGAGGCTGCTTGGAAAAAGTAATGGCTCCAGGGACAAAAAAAAGTTTTTCTATTTGTGCAGCTTACCATATAAGGGCAATCCAGCCATCACTCTCTCTTTTCCTGTGTGAGCGCTGTCTGGAGGCTCAAGGTGGTTTGCCTGCTAAGGATTTTGCTGACATTGAGGCATCCCTTCAGCCAATGGTGAACTCTGAGGGAAGAGGTGCAGGAGGCGATGCAGCGGAAATTTCCCCTTCCCTCATGGGAGAGACATCCCTGGGGGAGGGATTGGAGAGTGCCTTGTTTGGGCCTATGAGGCCTAGTATGAATGCATCCTTCTTCTCCTGAGTGGAGTTTTTCCAGGGCTTACAGGCCATTCTGAAAGGGTATCCAGTGGAAGTGAAGCAGCCCAGTAAGAAGAGATTGTATTAGCAAATGTAGAGGAGGATGCAGATCATGACCTCTCAAATGATTCTAGTAGGGACTCATATTTCATATCTCTAGAAGAGGGAGAAATTCCACTTGACTTGGAACTGCATAGGACCCTACTTTTTTCACAAAGACAATTTGCCAGGTCTGTTGACTCAGACTCTGAAAACATTTGGAGTAGACAGGGGTGACACTATGAGATTACAAAAGAGAGATTCCATATTGGTCACATTGTGCTAGGCGTCCTGTTTTTCCCTTCCTGGAGCCAATTCGAGTTGATTGACCTTGAGTGGAACACGCTGGAAGCAAGTTTTTAAAGCAGGATGTTCTGTGGTGAGTTTATATCCCTTGGATTCGAAGACAAGGGACCAGTTGTACTTCCTGAAGGTTGATGCCTTAGTGAGTGCTGTTACTAAGTGAGCCACCATTCCAGTGGAAGGGGAAGCAGCTCCAATGGATGCTCAGGATAGGAGGATTAAGACCATCCTCAAACAGATTGTTTGAAGCTATGGCAATTAATTTGTAGATCACTTTGCTGCTGCCTGGTGGGTAGAGCAGGTTTGCGTCTTTCTCACAGGACAAGCAGGATTGGTAGTCCTCACATATGAGTGACATCATCAGGATGGAGCCCAGTCACGGAACACTTTTTGTCAAAGTTTCTAGAACTTTGATTGGCACCTACTGGGCATGCCCAGCATGGTACCAACCCTGCATCCAGCAGGGGTACCCCTTCAGTCTCTTTTTTTCCGTGCAGCAGTAGCCACGTGGGTTAAGGAGCTCTCCAGAGATTCCTGACAGGAATTTTCCACACAGAACTTCTTTCAAAATTTTCAAAAAATTCTACCCCATAGGCGTCTCCCCCCTATCGATCTGTACTCCGCAGTCGAAAGGTAAGATTTTACCCTCGTTTGCGGTCGATTCCCGTCGAATTTTCCCTTCGGGGCCTACTGGCCATCGACCGCATCATGGCTAAACGTTGGTCGAAAGCCATGGCGTCGGGTTTTCGTCGGTGCCCCGACTGTCCTTGGACAATGTCCATCACAGACCCACATAGGGTTTGTGTGCTATGTTTGGGGTCCGACCATGAAATTCTAAATTGCACCAAATGGCCCAAATAACACCCGAAGGGCCCAAAGGCCCGCTCAGAGAAGATGGAGTTTCTTTTCAGGCAAAGCCTCCGAACTTCATCGATTGCTTCGACACCGTTTGAGCCAGTGCCATCGACCTCTCGCCAGCAGCGGGACACCGGTGCTTGCCCGACTGTCACCAACTACTTCCAAAGGTGTCGAACGTTTTCCTCCTCATCGGCTCCGGAGAAGGACCGAGGAGAACATCGTGAAAAGCGTCGACACCGTCATTGGAAGGCTCAGTTCGCGGATCCAGGCAAGCCCTCGCGTCGACAGAGCCACCGACAAAGAAAATCCTGTCCAGAGAAGGCCCCATCCTCCTCTGCAACTGGGTCACCGAGGCGTTCCCCACCTTCACTGGTGCCGGGAGCCGCGACTCTACTTTCACCGGTGGTACCCTCCGGCTACGCCAGTATTGCCTCCTACTCTGGAGCTGGGGTTGTATGCCCCAGGCTTCCGCGAGGAATTGGATCAGATGATCCAAGAGGCCATTGGTAAGGCACTGCAGGACTTCCACCTCCATCGACGCCGACACCGATGCCAACCCCAGTCAACCGACCCCGATACCCATGGCGCTCGCACCGCTACTTGGCAATCTGAATGCGCTGATCGGTGCCCTTCCACCGGTGGAACCGAGGATACTGGTATGCCCACCACCTTCCATGCAGATACCTTTGTCATCGGAAGACGAGGAAACACCGATGCCGGAACCTATCCCCGGGCCGTCTGGGATCTTGCCACCGATTCGCCTGTCGATGTCACTGGTTTCATCGGTGCCTATTCTGCCATCAATTCTGCATTGTCCGCAATCAGTGCCACTATCGATGCTGTCGGTGCCTAGGCCTGATCCTTCAGGAATAGCAATATTACTCCCCTCTGGAGATCCTATGGGAGCCGGTGATCAACAGTACGATCCTTGGACTGATGATTCTTCCCAGGATACAGATGATCTACCTTCAGAGCCGTCTCCCCTTGAGGAGAGAAGACTTTCTCCCCCAGAGGACCTGTCCTTTATTAATTTTATAAAGGAAATATCTGAAGCCATACCATTTCAGCTTCAGACAGAAGAGGACTCCAGACACAAACATAGAAATGATGGCAGAAGAAGACCAATCGGCCCATCCAGTCTGCCCAGCAAGCTTCACACTTTTTTTTCTCATACTTATCTGTTTCTCAAAATGCTCAAAATTGTTTCTCAAAATTGTTTCTCAAAATGCTTCAAAAAATCTCAAAATTTTGTTTCACAAAATGCTGGAAGTGCTCTAATTTGTAGATGCACCCAAGGAGATCATGTCCATACCTGTTCATGAAGTTCTTCTGGACTTGCTGAAGAGGAATTGGGAGTATCCAGGCTCTGTACCACCGGTAAATCGGAAAACAGATGCCACATACCTGGTTCAGACAGCCCATGGTTTCCAAAAACCACAGCTGGATCACCATTCTATGGTTGAGGAGTCAGCTCAGAAAAAAGCACGACGTTCTAAGCCTCATTCTTCCATTCCATATTAGGTGCTACAACCCAAGAAAGAGATCTAGGCGTCATAGTGGATAACACATTGAAATCATTGGTTCAGTGTGCTGCAGCAGTCAAAAAAGCAAACAGAATGTTGGGAATTATTAGAAAGGGAATGGTGAATAAAACAGAAAATGTCATAATGCCGCTGTATCGCTCCATGGTGAAGACCGCACCTTGAATACTGTGTACAATTCTGGTCGCCGCATCTCAAAAAAGATATAATTGCGATGGAGAAGGTACAGAGAAGGGCTTCCAAAATAAGGGGAATGGAACAGCTCCCCTATGAGGAAAGACTAAAGAGGTTAGGAATTTTCAGCTTGGAGAAGAGACGGCTGAGGGGGGATATGATAGAGGTGTTTAAAATCATGAGAGGTCTAGAACGGGTAGATGTGAATCGGTTATTTACTCTTTCGGATAATAGAAAGACTAGGGGGCACGCCATGAAGTTAGCATGTGGCACATTTAAAACTAATCGGAGAAAGTTCTTTTTTACTCAATGCACAATTAAACTCTGGAATTTGTTGCCAGAAGATGTGGTTAGTGCAGTTAGTATAGCTGTGTTTAAAAAAGGACTGGATATGTTCTTGGAGGAGAAGTCCATTACCTGCTATTAATTAAGTTGACTTAGAAAATAGCCACTGCTATTACTAGCACAGTAACATGGAATAGACTTAGTTTTTGAGTACTTGCCAGGTTCTTATGGCCTGGATTGGCCACTGTTGGAAACAGGATGCTGGGCTTGCTTGATGGACCCTTGGTCTGACCCAGTATGGCATGTTCTTATGTTCTTATTCCTCCAGGTAAAGAACAGAGGTCCCTTGATGCATTTGGCCGTCGTGTTTTCCATGGATCAATGCTTATTTCTCGCATTGCCTCCTACCGGTTATACATGACCCAGTATAACAGAGATCTGTTCAAGAAGATCCAGGATATCTCTGAATCTTTACCCGACCAGCTTCAGGATCAACTTAATGCCCTGGCTCAGAAGGGTCTAGATGCTGGCAAGCACGAGGTCCGCGCTGCCTATGATATTTTTGACACTGCCTCTAGGGTGTCTGCAGTGGGAATTAGTGCACGAAGGTGAGCCTGGCTGAAGTCCTCTGACTTAAGACCAGAGGTACATGACAGATTGGCTGACCTGCCCTGCGCTGGAGATAATCTCTTTGGGGACAAAATCCAGGAGACTGTAGCACAGCTCAAAGAACACCACGAGACGCTATGCCAGCTTTTGTCCGTGCCTTCTCATTTCCCGTCCACTTCTAAAAGGACATTCCGAAGAGACTCTAAGCGGCTGTCCTTCCAAGCCATGGAGATATCCTCCTGCTACTCGAGGTCTCCCCTCCAGACCTTACCAGAAAGGTCAGGCCAGACAATCCCGGCCTCAGAAGACTCAGCCAGCCCCTCCACCGGGTCCAGCTGCTGGATTTTGACTCTTCACTGGAGAGCATAAACCAACCTCCTCTACCATCTGTACCCGTCGGTTTTGCCACTTCACCAACATATATGGCAAACGTTCACTTCAGATCAGTGGGTACTTGCTGTACTGACTCAAGGTTACCACCTCAACTTCCTGTCTATACCAACAGACTCCCCCACCTCGGTCGACATGGGATCATCCGACCACTCCTGAAATCCCGGGCAATAGAACCAGTGCCCCTCTCCCAGCAGGGGCAGGGGTTCTATTCCAGGTATTTCCTTATCCCAAAAAAGTCAGGGGGCATTCGTCCAATACTGGACCTGCGTGCCTTAAACAAATATCTGCAGAAGGAAAAGTTCAAGATGGTAACTTGGGCTCTCTACTTCCTCTTCTACAAAAGGGAGATTGGCTTTGCTCTCTAGATCTTCAGGACGTGTATACACACATCTCGATCACTCCGTCTCACCGCAAATTCCTTCGATTCCTGGTCGGCCCCTGGCACTTCCAGTACCGTGTACTGCCGTTCAGCCTAGCATCCACACCTCGGGTCTTTACCAAGTGCCTCGTAGTGGTTGCGCCTACCTGAGATGTCAAGGCGTCTATGTCTACCCTTATTTCGACGATTGGCTGATAAGGGCTCCAACTCAAAGGGATGCACTAGCCTTCTTATGTCTAACTATCCATACGTTGCTGTCTCTCGGGTTTCTGATCAACTACCCCAAGTCCAGCCTAGTTCTGTCTCAAGCCCTATTCTTCATAGGAGCCGACCTGAACACCATGCAGGCAAAAGCATTCCACCCTCAGGATTGAGCTCGTACTCTCATATCCCTCACACAATGCCTCCAGAATCGAGATTACTCGACAGCTCGTCATTTCCATGTTTTGCTGGGTCACATGGCATCCTCTGTACATGTCACTCCAATGACACGCTTCGCCATGAGAGTCATGCAGTGGATTCTGAAGTCTCAGTGGGCTCAGGCTTATCATCCAGTGTCCGTCATTGTCCACGTTACCAAGCAGCTCTGCCTGTCACTGGCCTGGTGGATGCAGCTCTCCAACCTCCTTCAAGGCCTTCCCTTTCAGGTTCCAGAACCTCAAATTATCCTAACGATGGACGCCTACAATCTAGGTTGGGATGCTCATGTCGATGACCTACAGACTCGGTACCTGGTCTCCAGAGGAAGTCAAACAGATAAATTTCCTGGCACTTCGAGCAATCAGATATGCCCTCAGAGTCTTTCAGGATTGCCTCTCAAACAAGACCATCCTGATTCAAACTGACAACCAGGTAGCGATGTGGTACATCAACAAGCAAGGGGGAACGGGCTCCTACCTTCTGTGTAAGGAAGCTGCACAGATATGGGCGTGGGCTCTTTCCCACTTGATGTACCTCAGAGCAACTTACTTGGCGGGTGTGGACAATGGTCTGGCGGACAGGTTGAGCTGGACCTTTCATCCGCACAAATGGTCTCTCAACCACATGGTAGCGGACACAATCTTCCAACGTTGGGGTTATCCACAAATAGATCTCTTTGCGTCCATTCACAACCGCAAAGAGATGAACTTCTGCTCGCTTACTCGCAGCCGCCACTCACAGCCGAGGGATGCCTTTGCCCTCTCGTGGTCCAGCAGTCTCCTCTATGTGTACCCTCCACTTCCACTCATATCGAAGACTCTCGTGAAGTTACGAAGGGACAAGGGTTTAATGATTCTGATAGCCCCTCACTGGCCACACCAAGCCTGGTTCCCAATTCTCTGGGACCTATCAGTTCGCCGGCGCATCCCTCTAGGGAAGGATCCGCTTCTGATAACTCAGAACAACGGGTGTCTACTTCACCCCAACCTCCAGGCCCTGTCTGATGGCCTGGATGTTGAAAGGTTAATACTTCAACCCCTTAACTTTTCAGAGTCGGTGTCCCGAGTCCTGGTAGCTTCACAAAAGCCTTCCATGAGATGGTCTTATCGTTCTAACTGGAAAAGGTTTACGATCTGGTGCACGTCCATGTCCTTAGACCCCTTCACTTGTTCCACTGCGAAGTTTCTGGACTATCTCTGGCACCTGTCCGAGTCAGGCTTGAAAACTTCCTCTATAAGGGTGCATGTCAGTGCGGTAGCCGCTTTCCACAATGGCGTGGGAGATGTCTCTATTTCGACACAACCCTTAGTCACACGCTTCATGAGAGGTTTGCTCCTCCTGAAACCTCCAGTGCGCCCTCCGGCCCCTGCTTGGGACCATAACGTAGTCTTAGGATGGCTCATGAAACCTCCGTTTGAGCCTCTCCACTCCTGTGATCTCCGCTATCTCACTTGGAAAGTGATTTTTCTTCTCGCTATCACATCCGCTCACAAAGTTAGTGAGTTACAGGCATTAGTCACCTACCCGCCTTACACCAAAATTCTACATGACAGAGTGGTACTCCTTACACACCCTAAGTTTTTAGCAAAGGTAGTATCGGAATTTAATCTTAATCAATCCATCATCTTACCTACTTTCTTTCCAAGGCCCCATTCAAACCCAGGAGAACGGGCTCTACATTCCCTTGACTGCAAACATGCCCTAGCCTTTTATCTAGAGTGCACATTCACAGAGTTCTGCTACAGCAGTGGCCTGTTCTTTATGAAGATCCGACTTGATTTTGTCTTTCAGTATGGCCCTTGAGAGAGCTCGGTTGCTGAAGAATGAATATTTCACTGTGGTGATTCACCTTGCTATGAGCGAGAGAGTTCTCCTCTTAGCCTATGTGTGGGTTGGCGAGTATTTGAGGCTTGGTTTGAGGATCAAAGGGTTCATCCTAGTTCAGTTAAGATCCCACTCATTTTGGATTTTTTTGCAGGATGGATTTAGTAAAGGGTTGCCCCTTAATTCATTGAAGGCACAGGTGGCAGCTCTTGCCTGTTTTTGAGGTCAAGTGGATTGAAGACCCTTGTCGGCTCATCCAGATGTGGCTCGTTTCTAAAAAGGGGTGAAGCATCTTCATCCTCTCTTGTGGAGTCTTAATCTTGTTTTTGGATTTTCTGTCAGCTCCCTCTTTTCGAGCGCTGCGTAGCCTTCCTTGAGGTTAATTATCTGGAAAACGGTGTTTCTTGTGGCAGTTGTTCTGCGTGTAGAATCTTTGAACTACAGGCCTTTTCTTGCCAGGAATTGTTTATGTGTCTCCGGGGGGGCCTACAGTTGAGTGTTTTATCTTTTTTGCCAATGGTAGTCTCAGATTTTTATTTGAATCAATCAATTCCTTGCCGTCTTTGGACAGAGAGAGAGATGTGGATGAATATTGCCTGTTATGGTCATTGGATGTCAAGAGGCATATCTTGAGGTATTTAGAGGTTCTGAACCTCTCCGGAAGACGGACCGGCTGTTTATACTCCCATGTTGGGAGTAAACAAGATGAGCTAGCATCGTGGGTTACATTAACCTGCTGGATTAAGGAGGTAATCGGCCGCATATGTGGATGCTGAACAGCCATTGCCTAGTCACGTTAGGACTCATTCCACTAGGGCTCAGGCAGTGTCATGGGCAGCGATTAGATTGCTGTCTCCCATCAAGATTTGTCAAGTAGCAATGTTGTCCTCCTTCCAGGCATTACCACCTGCATGTTCAGGCCTGGGAAAATGCAGCCTTTGCACTTGCGGAGTTGATCGGACCACGGGCTTTGGTACATCCCACTGGTCCTGGATCCACCTACTGAATGCTGAGAAAGGAGAAGTTGTTATTTACCTGATAATTTCTTTTTCTTTAATAAGGATAGGTGGATCCACCTTCCCTCTCTCGGCTGCCGGATGTCTGTGCTGTTGTCCTCTGGCGTGGCTGCATGTTCTGGGGATTACTGGTAAATGTCAATCCACTCCCTAGACTAGTGTTATTACACTCTTTGTGTAAGCTCAGTGGTTTCCTATTAGCTGAGTGCTAGAGTGGTTGTCTGTTAATCAACAAGTTTCTTATTTTGTCCACAGTTGGCTTTCACAGAGAATACTGGTGGACTGATGTCAGTGCAGGGGTATATATATACTATGACATCAGCTTTGCTCCGCCACCATCTGCTGGTAGAGGTGCATAACCCACTTGTTCTGGATCCCATCTATCCTTATTAAAGAAAAGGAAATTATCAGGTAAATAGTAATTTCTCCTTCCTCCCCTCAGTTAAAATCAGTCTGGCTAAAGAATTGCAAATTCAAGATGTAATAGCATTAAAAACAAATTGCGGCTTTATAATATATTGGGTCTCCGGTGTATGTAAATTTTGCTCATGTTTATTCATCGTGAATATCCTGAAAACCCGACTGACTGAGGGGTCACCAGGACAGGTTTGGAAGGTCATACGGTACTGATATCGACCAAGTTGCTGTATCCAACGCACAATGTTAAACTGACAGAAGTGATGCATGATCAGTGTTATAATGAATACACTTTACAACAGCTGATGATAAATTGCTTCTCCAGGTAGCCTTCTGGCCACTGCAGAAGAACTTTTCCTCCATTTCATCTATTGGACAGAATACTGCACTAGGTTGATCATTTATGCATCTGGGTATGATTGTAACACCACTGGACCTAACTGAAAAGGGGGGACACAAAAAAATAACATTAAAATAATTAAAACAAGTAGTTTTATACTAACAACCAAAAGAGATTAATCTGAGATAAATCAGTATACAGTGGAAACTCAGTATATATGTTTTTCATGTTTTTTCTTTGTGGATATCCTGAAAACCCAGTTGGCCTTGGGGACAAGACAGGTTTCGGAAGCCTTATATAATAGAGTTCTGACTTACAAATTAATGCACTAGACCTTGAATGATGTTATTTATCCTCGTTGCTTTACAATTCTCAATGATCCCAGTGTGTGGAAACCACCAGTTGCTTGTGAGTAATATTGAGATGTAGATTGTGTAGCAGTGCTTCGCTCGTCTTGTATCTTTTGTATTTCTCCCTACTTAGATAGCCAATATTTTGGACAGCCATGCAGCCACTTTGCAGAGAAAGGCAGATCGAGAAGTGTTCTTCATGAATACCCAGAGTATTGTTCAACTGGTCCAGCGGTAAGTACTTGGGATTATCTGTAGCCAGCCATGATTTTTACATTTTGACATGGAGATTGAAAATGTACATGCAGAGCGTTTCTTCCTACTGGTTTGTCATGGGCTTTCACATCTGTGCCATACATACAGGCCGATACAGAACAGTGCGCTCAGCCCCCATTTGACAGCGCATTTTAGACGCGCTGTTATTATCCCTTATACTGTAAGGGGTAATAGAACGTGGAAAACGCGCGACCACCCTCCCCGAAACTAATAGCGCTCATCACATGCAAATGCATGTTGATGAGCCTATTAGTTATCCCCGCGGGATACTGAAAGTGAAATGTGCGGCAAACCACACATTTTACTCTCAGAAATTAACGCCTGCCCAAGGTAGGCGTTAAGATCTGAGCAACCCAGGAAACGTCAGGGACCCGAGGCTGCACTAGCAGCCCGATCTTGCCACGGCACCTGTGCCGGATCGGCTGCCGCTCTCTGCTCGAATATCCAGCTCTGTTGCGCCTGTCCTTCCCCTCCGACAGCTCCCGCTGAGGGGGCCCCCCCATCTCACTACTCCAGCAGCTCTGCTTTATTTGCTCCATGATGGGCAGCAGTCAGGCTTCTCCTCACTGCTTGGGTTGAGCAGAACCCTTTATGTGCCCTGCAATGATTTTTTCCATTTCTTGCAGAGGAAACAAAAAGTTCTGAGGTATTTAAAATATTTTAGGTGGTCCAGCATAGAGGGGAAAATGAATAGCGAAGTTAAGCCGCCTCTTCCACTAATAGAGAGGCGCTAGGGACGCGCTATTGTCCCTAGTGCCTCATTTTTAGCGCACTGCCTAATTTAAATAGAGAATCGCGCTCCCAAGAGGGGTGCCTAGGCGCGGGAGAGCGGGCGCTCAACACAGAATGCCTCCTCTCCCACGGGTTTTTTTGTATCTGCCTGATACATATTAATATGCACAGGTTCCCTGTACATACCCAGATCAGTCCATACTCCTGAGTTTCGCCTCCCTGCCAGCAGATGGAGGCAGAGAAAGTTTCACTGTTACTGTACATAACCCAGTGTGCCACTTGCAGCCCCTAGTATTTCTCTGTCTCCAGCATATTGTAGATGGTTTTAAAACCTGCAGTCTGGAGTATATAAATAAGAAAAAGAGAAAATAGATCTCCAGTTCCTCCCTAGGGGTTCCTGGGTCCCGGTGGGGCCATCCCCACTGGTTTGAGGCAGATGAGCAGAGGGTTGGTGACCCTTGATGGCAGCTCACTCAGAGATTCCATGGAGGTGTATATATGTTGATTCATATCCCTCATCCCCCACGAGGCAGCATTGATTCTGCTGGCAGCTCTGCATTTCGGGTCCTGTCAGAGCAGGGAAGTATTGAATTTCTGTTCTGGGGCTAGTTACAGCAGTGGTTGCAGTTTAACAACTTGTTTAAAAAAAAAAAAAAAAAAAGCAACCAGGAAGCAGGGGAATCATTGAGCCAGTCACTTGGAGCCTTGATCGCTGTTTCAGAACTGTCACCCAAGGGTTTCCTGAGGTTCAGGTACATGGGGTGGCAATAATGGCATGCGGCCGCGTGGCAGTGGCAAGAGGCAGACAGTGCTATTCGTGTACACATAGTCGCACCTAAATTCAGACAGCTTGTATTCTTTTTTTTTCCCCCCCAATTAACTTTTTATTAGCAGAACACAATTACAATGGTTAACAAACCGTGACATGGTATGATAGTCTTGTAGTTCTTCACATAATGTTTTCTCTACAGAACCCCCCCCCCCACCCTGCCCCCTCGGTCCCCCCAGTATTAGCATAATCCAATGTACATCAAAGCACAGTGTCATACAGGCTATTCATTTAGCTGGTAATCCATTATAGCATAATAATTTGTTGTACCATCAGAGACAGTTAATTACAACAAAACATGATAATATGACATTCCAGAAGAACTCAGCACCCCATTACCCCTCGTTTTATATACCTTTTTTATGAGGTTTTTCTATGGTAACATATGGAATAGCCATCTCTCATGTAGTTGTCCCTTTACATGTTTTTTACCGAACGAGAGGGCACCAAGTTTTCTCATATTTAGATGTCAGGTTATGTCGGAGAGCGTGGATCCCACCCATATGATAAAGAAAATCCAATTTTACTAGAAAGCTAGCAAATGTGGGTACCTGGGGAGATCCCCAATGCTGAGCAGGAACCAACCGAGCAGCAGTCATAGTGTGCTGTATAAATCGTTGCTGATGGGTATCCCCTTCGGTAACAGGTACATTAAGGGAATGCATGATTAGGGATAAAAGTATGGTTAATAGGTAAGGTAGCATGCAGCCACGCAAATACTTGCTGCCAGAATCTCTGTACATCTGAACATTCCCACCACATGAAGGATTGATCCCCTTTCATTACATCCCTTCCAGCAGCGATCCAATAAGTTGGGTGAAAAACGACATATGCTGACTGGAGTGTGGTATCATCTTAAAAATATCTTATAATTGGTTTCTATCAGTGAGGCCGATAGAAGGCCCTTGCCCACAGTTCCATATATAACCTGCCATTCCTCATCTGTCATAGTGTGACCAAGGTCCCTTTCCCATGCTGTGATATGTTTACGTGGCATTGATGTATCCTTGTTTAATAAAGTATATATTTTGGATAAAACCTTGTCTATTCTATCAGCATTACGACACATGGATTCAAACATGGAGACTCCGTGCTTTAATTTATCTATTATAGTTGGATTAAGCATGAAATGTCTAACCTGTTTATAAGCAAATAAAGTATTCTTGGAGAGACCGCTGTCTCGTTGTAACGTTTTGAAATTTAATAGACCCTGTGGCCCCCACAAATGTTCGAATCTGTGGTAACCATTTTATCTTTACAAGTATGGAATAACGTTGATTCTAACCCAGGACTGAATGAGGTGTTATTAAAGAGGGAGGAGCAATAGTAATAACCCCTATCCACTGTGAGAGACAGCTTCCAGGATCGCCACGTTTGTATGATAGAAGCCACAGAAGGCGGTATCACAGATAGCTTGTGCCAGGTATTTTTAGGTTGCCAAGGTAATGCTGAGAGTGGCATTCTTCCTATCAGGGCTTGTTCTAGAACTACCCAGGATGCCTGGGACGTTGTCTTATGCCAATCTAAAAGGCTTCTGAGGCGGGAGGCTGCATGATACTATGTCAAGTTAGGCACCCCCAGTCCCCCCCTGCTATTTGGGTAAATACAGTGTATGCTGAGCTATTGTAGGATGCTTCCTTTTCCATATAAAATGCATCAGTCTTTTTTGCCATTTAAGTAAGTCAGCTGGTACATACATTGGGATGGTTTGAAATAAATACAGTATCCTAGGTACTATATTCATTTTTAGTAAGGCTATTCTACCTAACCATGAGATGTGATATATATCCCATTCCTCCAGGTCCTTGTATATTTTGTCCATCAATGGTGGGTAGTTCAATTGAAATAGGTCCTGGGCATTACCAATATATATCCCCAGATATTTTTTTTTTGTTTAGGCCATTTGAAGGGGAATTGACCACACAGAAGATGTGCTTGGGGTCCCGCTAATGTGAAATGTAATATTTCGGATTTCTCCCAATTGATCATAAAACCAGATTCCTCGCTGAAATGGGTCTTTTTGTTTACCATTGCCTGTAAAGAACTAGTGGGGTCTGTGAGGGTAAATAATATATAGGCAGCGAATAATGACATTTTGGAGGAAAAGGGCCCTACAGATACCCTTTTCACCTCATTAGCCCGGATTCTCATGGTGAATGGCTCTAAAAAAAAAAAAAATGGCAAATAAAAGGGGGGATAGAGGACATCTCTGTCTAGTTGCTACGGGGAAAAGGTCTGAATATCTGCCATTCACCTTGATACAAGCCTTAGGCGCATCATATAGCTTCTGGATCCAATGAATAAAAGTTTGCCCAAATCTCATTTTTTCCAGCGGTTTATTTATTTATTTATTTATTTATTTATTTAAGGTTTTTATATACCGGCAATCATGAAAAACATATCTTGCTGGTTTACATAAAACGGGAGTGCAGTAGATACATCAAACTGGAACTGTGGTGACCGAAGGTGTAGTTACATTTAACAAGGGTAGCAGAACTGGGAGAAGGAGGAAAAGAGAGGATAGATTAGTAACAGTTAAACAATATACAAATTAAATACTATATACAAGACCAAAAAAAAAAACAAAAAAACATGGCTGAGGGCTGCTTGTTTTGAGAAGGAGACAGTGAAGTCATTAGATTGTATCCGGGAAAGCTTGCTTGAACATCCAAGTCTTAAGTCTTTTCCTAAAGGTTAGGAGGCAGGGCTCCTGTCTGAGATCTGAAGGAATGGAGTTCCATAGGGGAGGACCAGCTGTGGAGGTGGCACGATCTCTTAGGGTAACATGTCTGGTAGTTTTCGCGGGGGGTACTTGGAGGGAACCTCTATAAGCATCTCTGGTGGGTCTTGACGAGTTGTAAATTTGGAGAGGGATTTGCAGATCAAGAGGGGTGAGTTGATGTATGGTTTTGTATATGACAGATATGGCTTTGTACATGATTCGGAAGTGTACTGGTAACCAATGAAGCTCTTTCAGGATGGGAGATATGTGGTCTCTTTTCCTGGCGCCTGTCAGCAGACGGGCTGCTGAATTTTGTACCATCTGAAGCGGTTTGTAGAAGGATGACGGGAGCCCTAGTAATAGTGAATTGCAATAGTCTAGTTTCGAAAAAATGACTGCTTGTATGATCGTTCTGAAATCTTAAGCATGGAAAAGAGGTCTTATCCTTTTTAGTACATGGAGTTTGTAAAAGCAGTCTTTGGTTGTTTTGTTAATGTGCGCCTTGAAGTTCAGCCGATTATCTGTTATCACTTCTAAGTCTCTCACTTGTGTGGTAGGTAGGTTGGTTGGAAGATTGTTAGAAATGCTGTTTTCGGGAGAGATGAGTAGGATTTCTGTCTTGGAGGAATTTAAAACGAGGTTTAGGCTGTTGAGTAGGTGTTTGATTTGTTGATGGCATGTTTCCCAGTAGTTAACTACTAGTCAGTAGTTGACTACTGGGAAACTACTGGGAAACATGCCATCAACTACTAGTCAGTAGTTGATGGCATGTTTCCCAGTAGTCCCCTTTGATGGGGATGATGATTTGAATATCAGCGTAGAGAAAATACTTTAGATTGAGGTTGGTGGTTTTAAAAAGGAAAGACCAATGAACTAGGTCAAACGCCTTCTCAGCATCTACAGACAACAAGAGGAAAGGCTTATTTTTTTCTTGGATCCACCATGTGATATCAGCAATTTGTCTGCGGCCATTCGCCGGAGACAAATCCTGCTTGGTCCTTGTGTATAATGTGTGGCAGAATGGGATTTAATCGATTAGCCAGAACCTTTGCAAAAATTTTCAAGTCAATATTTATTAATGGTATGGGGTGGAAGGAGCCACAGACTGTCGGGTCTCTGCCAGGCTTGGCCAGAATAATAATCCCCGCTATGTTAATGTGGGGGTGAACCTGAAGTCTCCTCGCAAAGCATTTAACATCTTAGCAAGTAATGGCGTAACTTGAGCAGAAAGCGCCTAGTCCTGGCGACTTGCCTGGTTTCAATTTCTTGATTACCTCCTGCACTTCCTGCTCCAGAACATCCCGCTCCAATATGTTACGCTGTTGATCTGTAAGAACAGGTAGATCCACCGTTGCTAGGAAGGACTGTATGTCCTTCTCCTCTATAGTTGGGTTTACGCTATATAAGTGGAAATAAAATTCTAGAAACCGCTGCCTGATTTCGCTACTGGCTATGAGCAGGGATCCTAAGAACATAAGAAAATGCCATACTGGGTCAGACCAAGGGTCCATCAAGCCCAGCATCTTGTTTCCAACAGTGGCCAATCCAGGCCATAAGAACCTGGCAAGTACCCAAAACTAAGTCTGTTCCATGTTACTGTTGCTAGTAATAGCAGTGGCTATTTTCTAAGTCAACTTAATTAATAGTAGGCAATGGACCTCTCCTCCAAGAACGTATCCAATCCTTTTTTAAACACATCTATACTAACTGCACTAACCACATCCTCTGGCAACAAATTCCAGAGTTTATTTGTGCGTTGAGTAAAAAAGAACTTTCTCCAATTAGTTTTAAATGTGCCACATGCTAACTTCATGGAGTGCCCCCTAGTCTTTCTGTTATCCGAAAGAGTAAATAACCGATTCACATCTACCCATTCTAGACCTCTCATGATTTTAAACACCTCTATCATATCCCCCCTCAGCCGCCTCTTCTCCAAGCTGAAAAGTCCTAACCTCTTTAGTCTTTCCTCATAGGGGAGCTGTTCCCATTCCCCTTATCATTTTGGTAGCCCTTCTCTGTACCTTCTCCATCGCAATTATATCTTTTTTGAGATGCGGCGACCAGAATTGTACACAGTATTCAAGGTGTGGTCTCACCATGGAGTGATACAGAGGCATTATGACATTTTCTGTTTTATTCACCATTCCCTTTCTAATAATTTCCAACATTCTGTTTGCTTTTTTGACTGCCGCAGCACACTGAACTGACTATTTCAAAGTGTTATCCACTATGACGCCTAGATCTCTTTCTTGGGTTGTAGCACCTAATATGGAACCTAACATTGTGTAACTATAGCATGGGTTATTTTTTCTTATATGCATCACCTTGCACTTATCCACATTAAATTTCATCTGCCATTTTGATGCCCAATTTTCTGAGTTATCTTTTATTTTAGAAATACTGTTCTGTAAGGATTTCTGTTTTATTTTCTGCACTAGTACCTTGCCTGCCCTAATATTCCCCTCGAAGTATTTTTCCTGTTGCCAATTGATGGGCAATACTCTGATTCTCCAGTTCAACTAACTGGGACCGTCTTTTCTGCAGTTCTTCTAGCTCTTTGGTTGATAAGGACTGCTTGTGAGTACATTCTAACTGGGATATTTGTTGAAGGAGTTCTTTCCTATGGCGCTCTGATTGTCTCTTTTTATAAGATGCATGGGAGATTATATGCCCCCTAACCACTGCTTTAAGGCAGTCCCACGTGATTACCAGGGATGTATTTGGCGACTCATTAAGATTTATGTAGGATTGGATTATGTCCCGTAGTTTGTCCACAAAAGTTGCATCTTCCAGTAAACTATCATTTAGCTTCCAATATAAGCTCCCTTTGTCATATGATGTCATGTTTAAATCACACCATATAGGGGCATGATCAGACCATGTGATACTTTTTATATCCATTGTAGATATTCGATTAATAATCTGTCTATCTATTAGGAGTAAGTCTATACGTGAGTATTTTTGATGAGGGTGAGAGAAGAATGTATAGTTTCGTAGCCTCCATACATCCATCAGGTTGTGCTGTCCCAACATGTGCTGTAAGTCCCATCTGCCTCCCCAGTTTGCTTTGATAGAGCCAGAAGAGGAGTCTAATCCTGGGTTTAGGAGTGTGTTAAAGTCCCACCCACAATCAAGGATCCCTCAATAGTCAGCTGTAGCAAGGAATCAAGTTTCTGAAAGAAGGAACCCTGAGAGTTAGGAGCATAAACAGAGGCCAATGTGTATGTTTCCTTTCCCACGGTTATTACTAAGATTAGATATTACCCCTCGGGGTCTCTGATGCATTTTTTTTAGATCAAATGAAAGATCCTTGTGAAACAATATATCCACTCATGTATACTTAGCTTCCCAAGTGGGTGGTGACCAGTTCTGTGTGGGGTAAGTAGAGTGTCTCATCAGCCTTTGATGTCTGGCTTTTAAGTGCGTTTCTTGTAGCATTACTATCATGGTCTTGTTAAAACTATAACTTAAATTGTCATTCCTGTACGTACCCGGATCAGTCCAGACAGTGGGTTGAGCCTCCTTTCCAGCAGGTGGAGACAGACTAAAACTTGAAGGATGCCCTATATCAGGACAGAGCCTATCCTCTACCCCTTCAGTATTTGTCTGTCTCCAGCAGGTGCAGCATCTTCCCTTCGGTTCTCTGCTGTAGGCCTCTTCTTCTTTCTTTTTCGGCTCAAGCAAGTAGTTCTTTTGATTCCCACTTGTTTTAGTAACAAAGGAAAAAATCTATGAAGGAAATTTTGCCGCCTTTTAGTGCTTTTACTGTTTTTGTGAGGGAGACGTCCATCTCCCAGCTCTTGCCCGGCTCAGGGGGGCTTTGCCCCTTTTGCAGGAGGGGGTTCCCTGCATAGTCCTGAGTCCTTGGACGCTTCCAGGTGTGGGGACCGACGCTCTCCGGGCCTCGTTCCCCCTCTGGCTGCCGAGAGGGTTTTTAACCCGCTGCTGCGCTCAGTAAAAAAAAAAAAAAAGGAGTTTAAAAGTTTCAAACTTTCAATAAGTTGCAGGTACTCACCTACCTCTAACTTATTTGCAGCAGTTGATCAGCTTTTAATTTTTTTATGGTCAGAGTAGGGCTAGAAACGGCAGCCAGAGAAGCAGAAGGCAGCAGGTTTCCCGCCTGCTCTCTCCTGCTGTGCAGGCTGTCATTCAAGCTTTTTTTTTCTCAGCTTTTTTTTCTTCAGCCGCGGCTTAGTTATGTCCCGGCTGGCAGCCTGCCTTTCTTGTGGGCTGCCCTCTTCGCGTTTTTCGTGGCAGGGCCTCTGCACTGCTTGCCTGCCGGGTGGGGAAGGTCCCTCCTCGGCAGGACAAGCAAATTTAGCCCGGGGCTCCACTCCTCCCGGCATGGCTAGGCCTTTCCCGGGTCGGCAGAGCCCGGGAACGTCTGCCATCTTGGATTTTTCATCGGGGCCGATTTCAGTGCTCCCTGGGGCTGGGGGGCCAGATTTCTTTGATTTATTTGTCAGATTTTTAATTATAACATTTACAAGAAAAACATCTTGATTAAGAAAAGTATCTAATACACAAAGAAATAAATTGTATTAACTATAAAACAACTTAATTGTCAATAATACTCTAGTCCATAATCATAAGGAATCAATAACATATAATCCTTTCAGATTTTTTTGATTTAACCCCCGATTTGGCCCCCGCGGGTGCCCGGGGGGGGGGGGGGGCTGACCTTCCCTCCCCCCCCCATCCCCCCGCCAAATCCAGGGTCCCTTTTTCAGCGGATTTCGTCCTCCTCATGCACAAATCTTATCTAGCTAGCCTGCATGAGCTGGACCAAAGCCCCCCCCCTTGCCCCTCCCCCGCCAAAAATCCCTCATTCAGCGCCGTTGACCACTGGACTGGCCGCGGAGCCCCAGGGATCAGTTCGGGTGTGGGTGGTCCCGGGGGTTCTCCCCCCCCCCCCCAGTGTCTCCTGTGTCCTCGGACCCCGCTGCTTCCTCGGATTTGGCGGATGCCCCCCCCCAGAGGGGGATGACCCTAGAGCCCTCCGTCTTTTTCGTAAGGAGGAATTAGAGCCCCTCCTCCCTTTTGTTTTGCAGGAGCTGGGTCTGGAGAGTCCCTCCGTGTATGATCTCATGGCCTCGCTCCCTAAGGATATGAACCTGGTTCTGGGAGGGCTCCGGGCTCCGGCCTCAGTTTTTCCCTTCCACCCCATGCTTAAGCTCCTTATCCTATGGGAATGGGAGGCTCCTGAGGGTGCGCTTCGGGTGGGGCGTGCGATGGATAAGCTCTATCCCCTCCCGGAGGAGGGCTTGGAGCTGTTGTGATATCCATCGGTGGATTCTTATGTTTCTGCAGTGGCCAAGCACACCACGATTCTGGTGGAAGGTTCCACGGCCTTGAAGGATTCACAAGATCGTAAGCTGTAGGCTCACCTGAAGCGCATCTTTGACGTTTTGACCCTCTGGGTCTGGGCGTCTTGCTGTAGCAGTCTCATGATGCGAGCGGGCCTCCAGTGGGTCCAACAGTTACTCTGCGCCCGGGAGCTTCCGCCAGGTGAGGCAGAACAAGCCGAACGTCTGGAGGCGGTAACCGCTTACGTATCGGACGCCCTCTACGATCTGGTCCGTGTCCAGGCGAAGGCTATGGTTTTGGCAGTGGCGGCCCGGAGGCTCCTTTGGCTACGCCACTGGTCGGCAGATCAGTCCTCGAAGACCCGGCTGGGCGCGCTGCCCTTCAAAGGTAAGATGCTCTTTGGCGAGGATCTCGAGAAGCTTATGGACTCCTTGGCTGACAACAAGATCCATAAGCTCCCAGAGGACCGCCCTAAGTATTCCCGATCCTTCGCGGCCTCTCGCTCTCGCTTCAGGGGCCAGCGTCGCTTCGCTTCTCGGGGGCGGGGCGGTTCTGCGAGGGGGTCTTCTCGTGTGCAGTCCTGGTCGCAGTCCTTTCGTGGCAGACGGCCCTTTTGCGAGGGCCAGCCCGTGCGTGCCACCGCTAAACCTGCCACGCAATGAAGTTCAGCCGACCCATTCCTCGGTTCTTTACCTCGGCGGACGCCTCTCCCTGTTCTTCGAGGAATGGGTCAAGATCACGTCGGATCAGTGGGTCCTCGACCTTATCAGAGACGGGTACGCTTTCGACCTCGTCAGGGAACTTCTAGATCTCTTTCTTTTCTCGCCTTGTGGCCGGGCCAAGAGGGACGCGGTGGTCCAGACTCTTTCCAAGCTTCTGGATCTGGGAGCGGTGGTCCCAGTCCCGGAAAGGGAAATTGGCGCCGGATAGTATTCTATTTACTTCACCGTGCCCAAAAAGGACGGGTCCTTCCGCCCAATATTGGACCTCAAGAGGGTCAATCGGGCTCTCAAGAATCCCCCACTTCCGCATGGAAACCCTGCGGGCGGTCATTGCAGCGGCCCACCCCGGAGAGTTCCTTGTTTCCCTTGATCTCGCAGAAGCTTATTTTCATATTCCCATTCACTGCGACTTTCAGAAGTATCTCCGATTATCAACATTCTCAACCAAGGCTTCCAGTTTCGAGCTCTCCCCTTTGGCCTCGTGACCGCTCCTCGCACCTTCACGAAGGTCATGGTAGTAGTAGCGGCGGCCTTGCGCCGGGAGGGGATTCTCATCCATCCCTATCTGGATGATTGGCTCATCGGGGCCAAGTCGGAGACCTCTTGCCGGCGGGCGGTGGATCGCGTCTTGAAGCTCCTTGCGTGTCTCGGGTGGATAGTGAACTTTTCCAAGAGCAAGCTTCAGCCCTCCCAGGAGTTGGAATTTCTGGGAGCCCACTTCGACACCCGAGTAGGCAAGGTTTTCTTACCTCGGGCGCGAGCCCTCAAGCTGATCGATCAGGTCCAGACTTTGATTGCCCTACCTTCTCTGACAACCTGGGATTATTTCCAAGTCCTGGGATCCATGGCTTCTACCATAGACCTTGTCTCCTGGGCTTTTGCTCATATGCGTCCGTTACAGAAAGCTTTGCTGTCCCGTTGGCAGCCAGTGTCGGAGCAGTTCCACGTAGTCCTTCCATTCTTGGATTCTACTGCTGACGAATTACAGTGGTGGCTGTCTCTTCCTCATCTTCTGCAAGGGATGCCTCTTCAAGCTCCACAGTGGACGATAGTGACCACGGACACCAGCCTGTTGGGCTGGGGTGCGGTCTGCCTTTCTCAGTCCACCCAGGGAACATGGTCGCAGACTCAGTCGCGCTGGCACATCAATCGACTGGAAACTTTGGCGGTCCGCCTGGCTCTTTAGGAGTTCCTTCCCCTGATCCGCGGCAAGGCGGTACGAGTCCTGTCCGACAACTCCACCACAGTCGCCTACATCAATCGCCAAGGGGGCACTCGCAGTCTCCTGGTAGCCTTAGAAGCCAGCCATCTCCTCGCTTGGGCGGAACGTCACCTACAGTGCCTTGCGGCCTCTCACATCACCGAAAAGACAATGTTCAAGCCGACTTCCTCAGCCAGCAGTCGCTCGATCCGGGAGAGTGGGAGCTCTCTGACGTGGCCATTTATTTATTTAGCATTTTTTATATACTGAGGTAGAGCAGAGTAGCCTTCACTCCGGTTTACAAATTATAACAACATGTTACATAAAACTATTGAAGACATTGAAGAAAAACAACAATTAACAATCTGAGAACTGTCATGTCAAACATATGAACAAGGCAAGATATCCTAAAGGATAAGCATATTGAGTATAAACCAGATAAGATGTACCAAAGGATAGGTACATTAAATAGACTGAGTTCAAGTATAATGATAAAATAGTCTTAGATATCTGTAGGAAACACTATCAGAGCCATGGCTCTGATAGTGGACAGATGGGGTCCTCCTCACCTCGACCTCATTGCGACTCTGCGCAATGCCAAGGCCAAACGGTTCTTCAGCCGCTGGAGGGAGCACGGCGCAGAGGGCGTGGATGCTCTGGCTCTACCTTGGCCAGTGGACGTCCTTCTGTACGTGTTTCCCCCGTGGCCACTGGTGGGGAAAGTTCTCAGGAGAATCGAGCTCCACCGGGGACCGGTGATTCTCGTCGCTCCCGAGTGGCCGCGAAGGCCGTGGTTCACGGATCTCATCAATCTAGCGGTGGACGGGCCCCTGCACCTCGGTCATTTTCCTCGTCTCCTTCAGCAGGGGCCTTTATATTTCGACCAGGCCGATCGCTTCTGTCTTGCGGCCTGGCTTTTGAACGGCGTCGCCTGAGGCGCAAAGGTTATAGGGAGGAGGTCATCTCCACCCTGCTGCGAGCCCGGAAGCAGTCGACTTCTCTGGCCTATGTGCACATCTGGAAAGTTTTTGAGTCCATGTGTACGGAGGCGGGTGTCCCTGCGCGCTCCGCCTCGATTCCTTTGATTCTTTCTTTTCTTCAGAAGGGTCTCTCTAAGGGCCTCTCCTTCAGTTCTCTACGCGTTCAAGTCTCTGCGCTCGGCTCTTTCCTGGGTCAGGTGGACGGTCATGCCTTAGCAGCTCACCCTGACATGATTCGTTTCCTGAGGGGCGTTAGACACCTCCGCCCCCCCCCTCTCGGGCCACGTGTCCATCGTGGAGTCTCAACCTAGTCCTTCGTGCTCTCTGTGCGGCTCCCTTCGAGCCTCTTCGCCACGCTACGCTCAAGGATCTTACTCTAAAGACTGTCTTTGTGGTCTCTATTTCCTCTGCTCGCCGTATTTCCGAGCTTCAGGCGCTGTCCTGTCGGGAGCCCTTCTTGCGTTTTTCGGATTCCGGGGTCTCTCTCAGGACGGTTCCTTCCTTCTTACCTAAGGTTGTCTCCGCTTTTCACGTCAACCAGTCGGTAGAACTCCCCGCGTTCACTCCGGAGGAGGTCGCGGGTATGGCAGGTGGCGACCTCCATCGGCTGGATGTCAAACGAATCTTGCTTCGTTATCTCCAGGTCACTAATGACTTCCGCGTATCGGACCATCTCTTCGTCCTTTGGAGTGGTCCCAACCGGGGTAAGCAGGCTTCTAAGACCAAGATTGCGCGTTGGTTGAAAGAAGCCATTTCCTCGGCGTACCTTTGTCAAGGTCGTCCGCTTCCTGAGGGTCTGAAAGCCCATTCCCTGCACTCTCAGGCTACTTCGTAGACGGAGAGTCAGTTTGTCTCCCCGCAGGAGATTTGCAGGGCTGCCACTTGGACGTCTCTGTACGCTTTTGCTCGGCACTACGTCTGGATGTACACGCTCCAGTGTTCGGTTCCTTTGGGCGGCAAGTGCTTCGAGTGGGACTGTCTCGGTCCCACCCAGTTTAGGGAAGCTTTGGTACATCCCACTGTCTGGACTGATCCGGGTACGTACAGGAAAGGAAAATTAGTTCTTACCTGTTAATTTTCGTTCCTGTAGTACCACGGATCAGTCCAGACGCCGTTCCCTGTCCGTCTTCTGTCCTCTCGAAGCTTGTTTTTTTGCAGGTCTGCAGATTTTCATATATTTCTTTTTGCAAGATTACTGAGCAATTACACCGGAAGCCTTGGTCGTTTTCTTATACCAAGTTGATGCAAGAGCGTATAGGTATACCATGTTTTTCCACATTATTCTATATTTGCTCCGTTGAGCTTTACAGTTACTTGCTTGATCCTATTCTTGGGTTTGTTGTTTTATGCTTTGACATACGTTATACTGAAGGGGTAGAGGATAGGCTCTGTCCTGATATAGGGCATCCTTCAAGTTTTAGTCTGTCTCCACCTGCTGGAAAGGAGGCTCAACCCACTGTCTGGACTGATCTGTGGTACTACAGGAACGAAAATTAACAGGTAAGAACTAATTTTCCTATACTATGCATCTGTTACACGTGCCGTCTGCGGCAGACCTGCGGTATGGCCCCCTCACCTTTCTACAGCGACTCCAGACTGGTTTCTCCTCGCTGGTGGCGGTGGGCCGTCAGCTCCATCCTCGGGCCTCCCCTGGTGCCTCCGGCTCTGCCACAGTCTCCAGCATTCCTGGTCCTGCAACCACTTCTCGTCGGGCCTCTCCATGTTGCCCGAAGAGAGATGCTGTTACTCGCGCCGTGCCCCTCCCTAGGCGCTCACTTGCGCATCATTGATCCTTAAGTAGGGACAGCGGCGGGAACCTAGCCGTGGCCCCGGATGATGTCAATTTAGCTACAGTATTTAAGCTCAGGCTCTGCTCCCTAGCGTTGCCTTTGCAACAAGTCTCCTCACTGGTCGAGTACTCATTGCCTCCTAGAGATTCGTCTCATCCCTGCGTTCCTGTTCCTCGTTTTTCCTGGTTCCTGTCTCCTCGTTCCTACCTTGCTTCATCCCTCTGATTGACTACATGGACTTTGACTTTGCTTTGCCTGACTTTGCCATTGATTCTCACCAAGCCCGGACCTCTGCTTCGCCTGACTACGCTACTGCTTATCTCTAGACCCAACCTCTGCCTCGCCTGACTGCACTACTGCCTATGTCCAGATCCAGACCCTTGCTTCACCAGACCACACTGCTGCCTATCTCCAGACCCAGACCTCCGCTTTGCCCGACTACACTATTGCCTATCTCCAGACCCAGACCTCCGCTTTGCCCGACTACGCTATTGCCTATCTCCAGACCCAGACCTCCGCTTTGCCCGACTACGCTATTGCCTATCTCCAGACCCAGACCTCTTCTTTGCCCGACTACGCTATTGCCTATCTCCAGACCCAGACCTCTGCTTCGTCCGACTACACTATTGCCGATCTCCAGGCCCAGACCTCTGCTTCGTCCGACTACGCTATTGCCAATCTCCAGGCCCAGACCTCCGCTTTGCCAGACTACGCTATTGCCTATCTCCAGACCCAGACCTCCGCTTTGCCAGACTACGCTATTGCCTATCTCCAGACCCAGACCTCTGCTTTGCCCGACTACGCTATTGCCGATCTCCAGGCCCAGACCTCTGCTTCGTCCGACTACGCTATTGCCGATCTCCAGGCCCAGACCTGCCTTGCGTGACTACGCTTTTGACTATCTCCATGATCAGACCTCAGCCTTGCTTGCCGCTGCCTCCGGATTGCCGCCAGCCCTGACTCAAGCCTGCCCTTGGATGCCTCTTCTGCTTACTCCCTGGATCTGGTTTCTTCAGGCTTTGGCCTGCTTTTGCCCGTGCGCCCTCTGTCTGCCTCTGTTGCATTGGTGCACGAGTTTTCAGGACATTACCCACTCCAGAGTAAGACTGTACCATCTCTCACCTGCTGTTTCTGGGCTGAACCAACTCTTACTTCGACTACACACAGAGGCCCACCTAAGTCCTGCTGGCACTCAACGGCTCAACCCGCAGGGAACGAGGGCTGGTATAGGTGAAGCTCGTGCGGCCTCTGTGTATCAGCCCACTCTGCCTGCTGACGGTGGGGATCTGTAGGTCCTTACCTATGGGTTGCGTCAACCTCACCTCGGCCCAAGGGTCCACCTCCGACGCAACAGCATCTCCCACGAGCTACTTGGATAATCACGCTGGACCTTTTGTATCCCCTTCCCTTCTCTTCCCTCCCATTCCTCTCCCCAAACAAACTACTAAGGGCTTACATTCATATGTCTCTATGCCCATTTCTAAAAGTGGAGGAAATCAACTGGCTCACAGCAAGCCCATCCACCCGACCTGTGGATTATGTGACTGCCAGACTAAACTAAGGTTAAAAAAAGAAATTTTGAAGGCGGTAGATGGACATTTTAAATAAACCATCCCAGCAATTGCACCCTTTTTGTCCGGACAATTGTCCGTGTAGATAATCAGGATTATCGAAGAAATGTTATACTTATAAGTAATGTCCTTCATGTCGCCGCTGTGTTCACTGCCTAGTCCCCTGAATGCCGCCAGAGCCTGCTCTTGCCTTTGCCAGCACGCTGCCATCATCTGGTGTCTTCTTTTGGAGGTCCTGCAGCCCTTGGAGCATCTGGAAGAGTTAGCGCTGGTAGGCCCGCTGAGTTGAAGGCCTTACGGGCTTCTGCCAAAGTTTTTATCTTGTAGCTCACTCCCTGAATTGAGAACCAAAGCCCAAAAGAATATGTCCATCGGTATCTAATATTCTCCTTACGTAGCTGGGTGGTGACTGAACGCAGATCTTGTCTTTTTTTTAGGTGATCGGTGAGATATCTGCGAAAAAGGAAATGGTCTGGCCTTGCCAGGACCATTTTTCTTGCTTCTGAGCGATGTTGAATATCTTGTCTTTCACCGCAAAACTGTGAAAACATGTGACAATGTCTCGGGGTTTATTGTCCGTTCTCTTGCCCAAAAATCTGTAGGCCCGCTAAAATTTGATATCCGGGGGCGGTTGATCCACTTTGGAGTTGTCTTGAGTCACTATGTACTGGCAAATTAGTCTCACTGTTTCCGCCGCATTCTGGAACTCGGGGGTCTCCGGTACTCCTCTAATGTGAAGGTTAATAGGTCGTGTACGGTTTTCAATGTCCTCCATTTTTTCTACTAAGCCATTCAGCGCCAATTTAGTAGCTGCGTGCTCTTGGCAGACTTGTGTAAATTCTTCTGCTTGCGTATCTACACGTACCTCCGTTTTGTCTACTCCTCCCCAATTCCGCATTGTCCTCTTTGAGGTCGCTAATTTGCTCCATTATTTCCTGCTTATAAGATTTCGTATCTTGCCTTATTTCACAAAACCATCTGTGAAATTACGTCCTATTTGAGTCTGGGGAATCCTTGTCCTGGCTCTGGGTGTTGTCCGTGTCTAAACACCCCTCGGCAGCCATTTTGGCAGCCTTTTGGTACTAAATTTCTTGTAAGAAAAACGGTGAAAATCTACAGACGTTCGCCTTAAAGACATCTGCTGTTGGGTGCTGATGATATAGTTTAAAGTAGGAGGCTGCTGAGGTGCCAGTGTTGGAGATTTTTATGGATAATTTGTCGGGTGGATGGAAGAGCTCCAAGTTGTGCTGCCTACCAGTCCAAAGACATCATTTCCTCCTCAGACAGCTTGTATTCTGTTTGCATCCCTGGTAGGGAAGGCACTTCGGGGGAGCCCAGCGCTGGACCAACAGCTTATCGAGCCTCATGGGTGGCAGAGTCTAGTGCTGAGGCTTTCCCCATCAGTGTGAGAATGAAGGCCATTTTCAATTCCCTAACAGTGTCGGCGGGAAAGGTAGGGGAATTCCCTCCTCAACTATCTCTGGCGGTTCCGTGTCCCAAGGAGGTGCAGAAAGGCACTTGCAGCGAGGAGGAGCCTCTGGTTCTGGGAGAGATCTTCTGCTGGTTTTAATTTGTTTATGTACAAAGCTTGTTTAGCAGAACAGGCAGCAGGGGATACTGGCTCTTGGCCCCACTCTGCAGGGATTCTTGGCCAGTCAAGAGGCCTGAGCTGTTGATAAGCTGTTCAGGTCTTCGGTGCAGGATGTTGAATGGATTTAAGCCTAAATGCACTGAGGATGCAGGCAGGCTTTACTTAGCTGTTTGGTAGGCTGCGGTGGCGGTTCTTTTCTCGCACGCTTAGGTATGTGTGTACATACTTGCTACATGGCAGTTGCATGTGCGGGGGGACCTGTGCGCATAAGGCCGCAGCCTAGGTTTGAGCACATATGTCTGCAACTTTATTTTTATTATTTTATTTATTTTTAATTTTTATATACCGAAGTTCTTGTAGGGACTACAAATCACTCCGGTTTACATAAAACGAAGAACTGCTCAACAGAGAGCTGAGCTTTACATGGAACAGTAGAACATATGGAACAGTATAACTGGTTGACAATTTAACATAGAGCTAAATAAAGGAATAATAGTTTAACTGGTAATAAATAGTAATAAGTAAAGAAATATAATATATTATATAAGCAGTATAACTATTTAACGTAGCAATAAATATAAATATAAGCAATGCCAAATATATATATGAAATAAAGTAAATTTTTGATCTCAAAGATAATTGTCCAGTTGTAGATATTTTAAAATTAGTACTGGATACAGTGACCATAATTAGGGTAATTTGGATACTTAGTAATTAGAGAGTCTGTCTGTCACTTAAGCGTCTGGGAAAGCTTGTTGGAAGAGAAAAGTCTTCAGTCTTTTTTTGAATTCTTGATGACTGGGTTCTAGTCTAAGATCTGGGGGAAGCGTGTTCCATAGGTGTGGGCCTGCTGAAGATAGCGCTCGTTTGCTCAATGATGATTTTATTTGTGGAGCAAGCAGTGTTCCTCTGTATGCGCTTCTGATTGGTCTGGAGGAAGACTTAAATGTGTATTTGCATAGGATTTTTTGCAAGTAGACTGAATCAATTATTAATGTGTTTTTTAAAATTTTAGCTATTATCTTTTATTGGATGTATTTATTGTATTTCACTGTTATTTTAATTGTAAACCGCTGTGAAGACTAACGCCAATGTGGCGGTATAGAAACATTAATAAACTATAAACTACTTGTTCGCGTATGACTGTGACCTAGGCTTGCGTCCTAGAGGGGTACGTGTGTACGCACCCGGGTGGCGTTGGTGTGTGTGCAGGAAGCTGCCTAGAGCTGAACTTCAGGAGAGGTAGGTGCTGGGGACGAGCAGTTCCAAGCACCTTGCTATCTGTGAGGCTTACTGTCTGAGAGCAATTCAGTCCTCACTCTCTCTCTGTCTGTGTCAGTGCTGTTTAGATACTCAAAGCGATTTGACTACTACAGCTTTTGCCTGTGTTGTGACATCCTCTTGGCCTATGGTGTCTCTGGAGGGGAGTGGAATGGGAGGCGAGGCAACGGTAAGTTCTCCTCCTCCCTTGTTCTCAATGGCTGAAGCTTTCCCGAGAGAGAGAGAGGTTGGAGAGAGCAAGGTTAGGCCTATGGGTTCTGGTATAGATCCATCCTCCTTTTCCTGGGTGGAATGCTTCTAGGGCCTGCAGACCTTTCTGCAGGGGCTCCCCAAAAAAGCGAAGCAACCTACTATGTAGGGATCACATGCTCAGGCCTCCCATTTGTCAGTCATGGCAGGAAATGCTGCAGGGAGACTGCCCCTGGCAATGTTCAGTGGGATGTGGATCATGAGACATCGGAGGATTCTGATGGGGAATTGGCTTTCTCACCTCTAGAAGAGGGAGAAATTATATGTGATTGAGAGCCGCATCGGATTCTGCTCAGATTTTTTCCTTTTTCACAGAGTTGTCTTGTTGAGTTTATTGGCTCAGACCTTGAACATGCTCAGTGTGGCTGGAGGTCAATTTAAGTGAAATGTCCTGTTTCTTTTCTCCCTGTATCCAATTCGAGTTAATTGGCCATCAGTGGAATGCCCTGTTGGCAAGTTTTACAAAGGGGGAGAACCAATTTTCCTATATTCCATCTATTTCGTGGTTCCGGAAAAAAAAAAAAAAAAGGGACATTTTGGCTGATATTGGATTTAAAGAAAGTAAATGTGACTCTCAAGGTTTCTTGTTTCTACATGGAGAGTCTGAGGTCCAGCTCTATAGTCCGCAATGGCAGCGGTACAAAAGGGAGAATTCTTGTCATCTCTCAACTTGTCAGAGGCATATCTGCACATAGCCATCAGGCCGGAGTACCAAAGATTCCTGAGGTTCATGGTCCTAAGGGAACATTTTCAGTTTTGAGCCCTTCTCTTCGGCTGGTGTCTGCTCCACGTACCTTCACCTAGGTCATGGTGGTGGTGGCAGCAGCATTGCAAAAGGATTCTGTGTCTGGACGACTGGCTTGTTCATGTGAAATTGGAGGGCCTCTGACAATCAATATAAAAGGTACCAATGTGCTTGAAGTCTTTAGGATGGGTGGTTAACCTATCAAAAAGCCATTTAGTCCCCTCTCAAACTCTGGAGTATCTGGAGCTCAGTTCAACATCTGGCAGAGAGGGTTTTTCCTCGGAGAGAGAGAGTGCTGAAATTGCAGTCAGATTTGGCATCTGCTAGAGCTTTCTGTGCCCAGGTTCTGGGTTCTGTAGCACTGATATTGAGATAAATGCATCGGGTGTTCGTGCATATGTGGCCTCTGCCAGGGGCTCTTCTCTCCCACTGGAATCCATTATTGGAAGAGTTTCATCTTCCTTTTCCATTACAGGGGGAAGCAAGGGACAGTTTTTCGTGGTGGCTTACTCACACCAATCTTGAGTGTGATGCAGAATTGGATGTTCTAAATTGGGTAATAGTCACTACTGATGCAAGCCTCTCAAGATAGAGAGTGGGATGTTAAGATCAGTCTGCGCAGGGCCAGTGGTCGAAACAGGAGGCCTCATAGTCTATCAATCACTCATAGACTAGAGCGGTGCGTTTCGCATTGTTTTTTGCCTGTCAAGGTTACTCAGCCATCCAAAACAGATCCTATCGGACAGTGCGACGATGGTGGCCTACATCAACTGTCAAGGCGGGACCAAAAATCAAGCGGTGACTTGAGAGGACCGAAAGTTGATTCTCTGGACACAACAGCACTTGGAGTGGCTGACGGCATCTCACACTGCTGGGGTGGACAACGCTCAGGCAGATTTTCTCAGTCAGAGAAAGTTACACCCCAGGGAATGGGAACTGTCGGAGGCAGCAATGTATCTCATTCATAGACGATGGGAATATCCACATATGGGCTTAATGGTGACCAAAGAGAACATGAAGGTGTGGTGGTTTTACAGCCAACAAAGAGAGTATGGTATGGAAGAAATAGATGCTCTGGTTCTGCAGTGGACTCGAGGGATTCTTATTTATGTCTTCTTTCTGTGGCCTCTGGTGGACAAGGGATTACGGCAGATAGAAGAACATCTGGGTAACGTGATTCTGGTAGCTCCAGAGTGGCCATGTCATCAATGTTTCCCAGACTGATCAACATCACCATGGATGGGCTGCTGAGGTTCGGACTTGGTCAACTCTTTTCCACCAGAGCCCAATATTTTTGGGTTAGGTAACTCAGTTCTGTCTCGCAGCTTCACATCTGAGAGGAGTCAACTGAGTTGGCAGAGATATTCTCAAGCAGTTATTTCCACCTTATTGCAGGCTTGGCTATCTTCTACATCCTTGGCGCATGTAGAATTTGGAGGGTCTTTGAGTCCTTGTCTGCTGCTGATGGAGTGCAGCCTCAATCTGTTCATTCTAGGGTGGTGCATATTTTTGCTTATCAAACAGAAAGTTTCTGGTCAAGGGACTGGCTTTTAACTCTCTGTGTGACATTAGATTGTCTCTGGGGTAAGGTGCAAGGGTATCTTCTGTCTGCACATCTGGATGTTTATACAGTTCGTCAGGGAGCTAAGAACTTGTGTCCATTGTATCTGAAGGCTGGAGGGTGGCAATGTAACCCTGATATTTAAAAAGGGCTCCAGGGGACATCTGGGAAACTATAGACTGTTGAGCCTGACTTCAGTGCCGGGAAAAATTGTGGAAACTTTTATAAAGAATAAAATCACAGAATATTTAGATAGACATGGTTTAATTGGATACAGCCAGCATGGATTTATCCAAGGGAAGTTTCCTCACTAATCTCCTACATTTTTATGAAGGGGTGAATAAACATGTGGACAAAGATGAGCTGGTAGATGTGGTATATTTGAATTTTCAGAAGGTGTTCCACAAAGTCCCTCATGAGAGGCTTCTAAGAAAACTAAAAAGTCATGGGATAAGAGGCGATATCCTTTGGTGGATTGCAAACTAGTTAAAAGACAGGAAACGGAGAAGGATTAAATGGTCTGTTTTTAAAATGGAAAAAGGTAAACAGTGGAGTGCATCATGGATCTGTACTAGGACCAGTGCTTTTTAATATATTTATAAATGATCTGGAAAAGGGTATGACAAGTGAGGTGCTTAAATTTGTGGATGACACAAAATTATGCAGTGTAGTTAAATCTCAAGTGGATTGTGATAAATTGCAGGAGGAACTTGAGACTGGAAGATTGGGCTTCCAAATGGCAGGTGAAATTTAATGTTGAGAAGTGCAAGGTGATGCATATAGGGAAAAACAACCCTTGCTGTGGTTACACAATGTTGGGTTCCACATTAGGAATTATCACCCAGGAAAGGGATCTAGGTGTCATAGTGATAATGTAATGAAATTGTCAGCTCAGTGTGCTGTAGCAGTCAAAAAAGCAATCAGAATGTTAAGAAGTATTAGGAAGGGAATGGTGAATAAAATGGTGGATGTCATAATGCCTCTGTATCGTTCCATGGTGAGACTGCACCTTGAATACTGTGTGCAGTTCTGGTCACCACATCTCAAAAAAGATATAGTTGCACTGGAGAAAGTGCAGAGAAGGGTGAACAAAATGATAAAGGGGATGGAACAGCTCCCCTATCAGGAAAGGCTAAAGAGATTAGGGCTGTTCAGCTTGGAAAGGGGCCGGCTGAAAGGGGATATGATAGAGGTCTACAAAATCATGAAGGACTTGAACAGGTGAATGTGAATCGGTTATTTACTATCAGGCCGATTCAGTAAAGTCTGCGGGAGAGCACACTTTTGCTAGGCATTATTTCTTGGTTGTCGGGGCTTCAGCTTCCATGTGCTTGAGTGAGATTGATCTACAAGCGGAACTCTCCTGGTCCCACCAGAGTTAAGGGGAGCTTAGGTATATCCCAGAAGTCTGGACTGATCTGGGTAGGTACTGGGAAAGGAAAATTGGTTCTTACCTGCTAATTTTCATTCCTCTAGTACCACAGATCAGTCCAGAGACTTACCCATTTACTGGGGGAAGAGTCTGCCACTCGTACTGTTGCTTTGTATATAGTGCAGAATTGTTGGAGGTTTTCAATGCTAATTGCTTATGTTAAATGTTGGAAACAAGTTTTCCATTGTTTTTTTGGGCAAGTTCACCTTCCTCTGGCTGATTGGAGGGGAGGGAGTTTACTTAGAAGTTTATGGTTGTTGCTGTCATCTTGGCTTGGCTACAGATCAATACTAAGGGACTGCAGGTGGCACAATGGGTTATGTACAGTGTCAGTGAAACTTTATCTGCTGGCAGGGAGGCAAAACCCAGGAGTCTGGACTGATCTGTGGTATTACATGAATGAAAATTAGCAGGTAAGAACCAGTTTTCCTATGTTTTGCTAGAGGTCAACATTCAAAAGTCATTTAGACGGATAATAGTTATCTCTCTAAATGCTTACCAGGATATGTTCAGCCCTTATCTGGCTAAATTCTAGCTGGATAACTAATTACACAACTAGAATTTAGATAAGATGAGGGCATTCCGGGGTGGACAGGAAGCATTCTGGGGAGAAGCAGATTTAGCCACATAAGTTAATCGGCTAACTCCAATATTCTGAGTTAACCGGTTACCTTCTGCAGCTAACTCTGGTTGGGCCATAGGGTTGCCCTAAAGTTAGCTGGTTATACATAACCCAGTAACTTTAAGATATTTATTTATTTTTATTTATTTGTAAGGTTTTATGTACCGTCATTTAGAAAAATTCCATCACAGCGGTTTACAAAGTAAGTAATTAAAATAATAAAAACCTCTCAGAAGAAAGCCAAAGAAAGGTATAAAATAATCGTGTTAAACAATAACAATAAATCATAACAAATATTAAAACCTCATAAAAAGACATGGAAAGGCATAAAATGATCATAAAAATACAATAAAATAAAGCAGTTAATAAAACATATATAAAGGGAATATAAGCAATTTTAAATTGATTGTCCTGCTCCACTTTTTGGAATTACTGGTCCTGGTCATAATTGTTATAGGCCCTGCGGAACAGCCACATTTTAAGATCCCTTTTATCCAGGTATATTCAATGATACGACTGCACCACTGAATATACTCTGCACAGTGACTGAATATGGACCCCATAATTTCCTGTGGCAAAGGTTAAAAAATTTGGACTGTTAAGATTGTGGCACATTTGCATAGGTTAGTATACTTTTTCCTTTGGTTGATATACCTAAAAGATGACATTTTTATAGAAAATCCAAATTTTGAACATTTTCATTTAATGTGTTCCACATTTTTATTGTCTAGATAATTTTGTTAAATTTATTCTTTACTTTCTACTTACAACTATTCAGTTTTCCTGGTCTTTTCATTCCTTTGTCTTTCCTCCTACCCTACCCTCACTACAGCTTGTCCCACTTGTCTGTTCCCTTCTGAAAGCTACTTTTCCTTGTACGTACCCGGCTCAGTCCAGACCCTGGGTTGTGCATCCTGCTCAGCAGATGGAGACAGACTAGAACTGAAAAGGCATCCCATAATAGGATAGAACTTCCCATGCTCCCTTTAGTATTTGTCTGTCTCCCAGCAGATACAGGCAGCTGAACCCCTGGTTCCCCTTCTCATCTCCTTATCTTTTCTCTGTGGGGTTTTTTTCTTTACGGATCAAGTAAGTATTAACCAGTGTTTAATTTTATATTTATTTGAAAGTTTTCTGGCTTTTTACTAGGAGACAGATTCTGTCTCCTTGCTCTGCTGGGGGTCCAGGGGGACTGTGCCCCTTGAAATTACTTCAGCCTGGACTTCCTTTCCTGTTGACCTTTGGGGTGAAACTTGTGGTCCAGTCCCTCCCCCTTCACTAGCTGTACCACTTGGGCTTGGCATTTCTGCATTTATTTTCTGATAAAAAAAAAGTCAAAGTTAAAAGCAGAAAGAAGAGAGGTATTACTTGATTCATTTCAAGCCTTGCCCTTTTTTATTTCAATACCATGGTCAGCTCCAGCAAGCGAGCAAGTTCAGTCTCTGCCTCCACTTGTTTTTCAGCACAGCTCCTAACAGCTCAGCTGTTATTTAATTCAACATTGTAACATTCTTCTCAGCTGATGCCTCTAATGTATTGCCTGTGCAGAACCTGTCACAAGGCTCTCCTGAACAGGCTTGTGCTCTGGCTGTATACTCGGCGGAGTGGGTCCCTCCTCAGCGCCTTTAACTTCAGAGTCCCCTGATTTGAGCCCTCCTCATGGGGTACTTTAGCTTCCTCCTCCCTCCCCCCCCCCCCCCCCCCAGGAAGTCTAAGCCTGGTTTTTCTACAGAATTTGCGCTTCTTATGCCCAAATCCTATCTCGCCAGTCTGTAGGAAGAGGAAGATCCGCCTTCTAGACCTCCTCCACCTAAGGCCCCATGTTTTTATTCTCCACAGCCTAGGGAGCCAGAGGGGCCAGGAGTCCGTTTGGGTTAGAATGGTCCCCGGGGTCCTTCCACCCCCAGATCTGTCGCAGCCTTCTTTGGTTCCTGATTCTGTTCCGGATCCTGACCCTCTTCTCTCCGCTCCCCCTTTAGAGGGAGACGACCCATGAGTACTCCGCATTTTTCAAAGTGAAGAGCTGGAACCTCTTATTCCTTTTGTTCTGCAAGAATTGGGAATAGAGGTTCCTCTGGAGGACACTGTCATAGCTGCTATGCCTCCTAACATGGACCCTCTCCTGGCGAGATTTAGGGCTCCTGCACGTACGTTTCCATTCCATCCCATGCATAAGCTTATGCTTCTTCGGGAATGGGAGTCCCTGGAGGCTGGACTCAGAGTGGGCAGGGCTATGGATAAGCTCTTTCCCCTACCTGAGGACTGCTTGGATATGCTTAAGATGCCCAAGGTGGATTCTTCCGTTTCTGCTGTTACCAGGCATACCACTGTCCCGGTGGTGGGTGCTACGGCCTTAAAAGATATTCAGGACCGTAAGTTGGAATTTTATTTAAATCGCATCTTTGAAGTTTTGTCCCTTGGTGTGCGGGCGACAATCTTCAGCAGTCGCATGCAGCGGGGCAAGCCTTAGGTGGGTACAGCAGTTACTCAGCACCCAGGACCTCCTGTCTGCAGAGGTAGAGCAGGCGGATAGGCTGGAAGGAGCGATTGCATATGGGGATGATGCCCTTTATGATCTTCGGGTACAGGCCAGGGCAATGGTCTCGGCAGTCTCAGCTCAGCGTCTTCTCTGACTGAGAAATTGGTCGGTGGATGCTGCTTCTAAGGTGCAGCTGGGCACTCTCCCCTTTAAGGGTCAGTTGCTTTTTGGAGAGGACCTTGAGCAGCTTAAGTCTTTGGGGGAAACTACGTTTCATAAGCTCCCAGAGGATCGCCCGAAACAATCAAAGTCCTTCTTTCCCTCACGCACTCGTTTTCGAGGACAGCATCGATATAGTACCAGGGCTCGTGGTTCCTTTACTAGGGGAAATGTGTCCAGAGCCTTTCCTTGGTCGCATTCCTTTCGAGGCCATCAGCCCTTCCAAACCAGTAGCCAGCTTCACTTGGCCCCAAAGTCCAATCCACAATGAAATAAGGAAGGCCCATTCCTCCGTTATTAACTTAGGTGGTCGACTGTCTCTGTCTCTGTTTCTCGAGGAATGGGTCAATATTACGATGGATCAGTGGGTCCTAGAGGTAATCAAAAAAGGCTATGCGTTAGATTTTGCTTGGAACCTTCCGGATCTTCACCTGGTCTCCCCCTGCGGCCCTCGAAAGAGGCCGGCTGTGGTCCAAACCCTAAAAAGACTACTGGAACTGGGAGCCATAGTCCCAGTCCCGATGGAGGAACAAGGGTCGGGCCAGTATTCCATCTACTTCGTGGTTCCAAAAAAGGAAGGCTCCTTTTGTCCAATCTTGGATCTCAAACGGGTCAACAAGGTTCTCAAGGTTCTTCATTTTTGTATGGAAACTCTAAGGGCAGTGATAGTGGCGGTAGGTGCAGGGGAATCTATCTATCTATTTATTTATTTATTTATTTATTTAAATCTTTTCTATACCGTCGTTAAGGTGGGTACCGTCACAATGGTTTACAATAAGGCACATAAAAGTACTGATACTAAAATCTGTCAGTTTACATAGGTGCCATAAGGTTTGGTAACATAGTTTGTAATCAGTGTTAATTGATAAATGTGATAATTCATGTCCAGGTCTCTTTCTATCAGTTTTGAGAATAACACTACTTTTATAATTGTAACTTTTCCTTTAGTGATGAGCTATCTATTAAAAACTACACACTTAGTAATTACTGTAGTGAGTGTGGGTGTTCAATTGTTCATACCTTGCACTTCCCTGGCTTCTATTCTCCCCTCTCTATTTGAAAAGCTTGTTTAAAGAGCCAGGTTTTTAAATTTTTTCTAAAGGCTTTGCTGTCTCTTTGTAATCTTAACTCCAAGGGAATGGAGTTCCATAAGTATGGGGCCTGCCAAGGATAACACCCTTTCTCTTACTTGTGTTAGTCTTGTTGTTTTGACTGATGGAATAGTTAGGAGTGCTTTGTTGGCTGACCTTAGGTTTCTGTTGGGGATGTGTACACGAAGGGCTGTGTTCAGCCAGTCTGTGTTTTCGTTATGTATGGTGCATAGTGTTTTGTATTGAATTCTTTGTTCAATGGGAAGCCAGTGTAATTCCGCCAGTGTTTCGGTGATGTGTTCTCTTTTACTTTTGCCAGTTAAAACTCTTGCAGCTGTGTTTTGCAAAATTTGTAGTGGTCTTGGTGAGGTGTATGGTAGACCTAATAGAAGGGCATTACAATAATCTGTGCTTGCAAATATCAATGCTTGTAGTACTGATCGGAAGTTGGTGGTTGTTAGAAGTGGTTTTAGTCTTTGAGAACCATGAGTTTGGTGTATCCTTCCTTTACTTTTAGAGAGATGTGTTGTTTTAAGCTTAGTTCTGTGTAAATTATTACTCCTAGATTCTGTATTTTCTCTGCTACTATTATTTGTTGGTTGTTATTGAGTGTGATTGGGCTCCTTGTGATCTCCATATTTTTTCATTCTAAATGTAGGAATTCTGTCTTCTCTTTATTGATTACTAACTCCATTTGTTTTAGTAGCTGTTTGATGATATCTAGATACATGTTAGCTATCTTTAATGTTTTCTCAGTTGTGTCGTCAATGGGTAATATTAACTGAATATCGTCAGCGTATATATAGTGTGTGATTCCCAGACCAGCTAGCAGGTGGCATAATGGGAGTAGGTATATATTAAAAAATGTAGCAGATAGGGCGGATCCCTGTGGTACTCCTGTTTGAAGGTTTATTTTATTTGACATAGTGTCTTTGATTTGTACTTGAAAGTATCTGTTACTTAGATATGATCTAAACCATTTGATAGATTTGTTGTTTAGTCCTATTTCTTCTGGTCTATTTAGAAGTATGTCGTGATTTACAGTATCGAAGGCCGCTGACAAGTCTAGCATCACTAGAATGTAATGTTTACCGTTATCGAATCCCCTCATGATGTTATCTGTCAGCGCAAGCAGAAGTGTCTCTGTGCTATAGTGTTTTCGAAATCCGTGTTAGGGATATAGGATAATATTGCTATCTAGGTGTTCTGCTAGTTGCTTTTGTATAGTTTTTTCTATTAATTTTGCAATTAAGGGTAGGTTTGATACTGGTCTGTAGTTGCTCAGGTTAAGTGGATCACTGTTTTTCTTCTTTAAAATCTGGCCTCTCTCGACTTGATGGAGGACTTGACGGAGGCCTCTCTCGACTTGACGGAGGCCTCTCTCGACTTGACGGAGGCCTTCTTCCACATTCTAATTCCCCATGAGCATCAGCGGTTCCTCCGATTCGAGATCCTGGATCAACATTTTCAGTTCAACGCGCTCCCCTTCGGCCTTGCCACAGCTCTGCAAACTTTCACCAATATCATGGTGGTGGTTGCAGCCTCCCTCCGTCTGGAAGGAGTACTGGTCCATCCTTACCTAGACGATTAGTTCATCCGGGCCAAGTCGGAGTCTCTTTGCAAGCTGGCGGTCAGCAAGGTCATGACTTGCCTCACCTCTCTCAGCTGGATAATCAACTTCCACAAGAGCAAACTCCAGCCCTCTCAGACCCTGGTCCATTCTTTTCTCCAGAACGGTCTCTCCAAGGGATTGTCTTTTGGTTCCTTACGGGTTCAGATCTCCGCGCTGGGCTCTCTCCTGGGAAGTATTGACTGTTATCCGGTGGCGGCTCATCTGGATATCGTCCGTTTCCTCAAGGTGGCCAAACATTTGAATCCACCGGTTCGAGCTATATGTCCCTCTTGGAGTCTTAACTTGGTTCTTCGGGTTCTATGCGAAGCTCCCTTTGAACCCCTACAGTGAGCTACACTTAAAGATTTAACTCTTAAAACAGTCTTCCTGGTTTCCATCTGTTCAGCCAGAAGGGTCTCGGAGCTTCAGGCTTTGTCGTGTAGAGATCCTTTTCTACGTTTTTCGGATTCCGGCGTATCTCTCAGGACGGTACCCTCCTTTTTTACCGAAGGTCTTGTCTTCTTTTCATGTCAATCAGTCGGTTGAACTCCTGGCTTTTTCTTCTGATGACATCGCAAACACTCCGGGAGGTGATCTTCGCCGCTTAGATGTGAAAAGGGTCTTGCTGCGTTACCTTGAAGTTACCAATGATTTCCATGTATCGGATCATCTTTTTGTTCTCTGGAGTGGCCCGAACAGGGGTAATAAAGCCTCGAAGGCCACTATTGCCTATTGGCTCAAGGAAGCTATTGCGTCTGCGTATATCTGTAAGGGCCGTACGGTTCCAAATGGTTTAAAGGCGCACTCTTTACGCTCTCAGGCCACTTCTTGGGCAGAGAGTCAAGCGGTCTCTCCTCAGGAAATTTGTAGGGCAGCTACTCGGAAATCCCTGCATACCTTTGCTCGGCACTACCGTCTGGATGTCTGGGCTCCAGTGTTTGATTCCTTCAAACGGCAGGTTCTTCGAGCGGGACTGTCTCTGTCCCACCCTGTTTAGGGAAACTTTGGTACATTCCAGGGTCTGGACTGATCTGGGTACGTACAGGGAAAGGAAAATTGGTTCTTACCTGCTAATTTTCGTTCCTGTAGTACCACGGATCAGTCCATACACCCTCCCGCACTAGTTTTTCCTCCATCCGCTCGAAGTTTTTTTTGTTTTTCCTTTTTCAGGTACCTGAATATCTAAATCCTCTCTTCTTTCTCAATTAAGGCACCAGAAGCATCTAACAGATGAATATGACAATCTACCTTATAAATGGGCTCTGACCGACGGCCCGCAAATGCGCAGTAGAGAGCAGCTCTACCGCGCATGTGCGGGCCAGCACGTTGGTCAGAGCCGTGCGTGCCCGAAACAAAAAACATGGCGGTGGGGCCGCAGGAGCGGCGGCGGCCGCGAAGCAGGAGCGGGAGGAGGAGCAGAGGCGCCGCGCGCGAGTGACACCCCCCCCCCCCCGAGATCTGCCGGCAGGAGAAGCAGCGACACCGTGCGCGAGTGACACCACCCCCCCCCCCCCGAGATCTGCCGGCAGGAGCAGCAGCGCCGCGCGCGAGTGACACCCCCCCCCTGAGATCTGCCGGCAGGAGAAGCAGCGGCACCGTGCGCGAGTGACACCCCCCCCCCCCCCCCCGAGATCTGCCGGCAGGAGCGGGAGGAGAAGGTGGTGAGAGGGAAGGTGAGGGAGGTGACAGAGGGAGGTGACAGAGGGAGGGAGGAGACAGGGAGAGAGGGAGGTGAGAGAGAGGGAGCTAAGGGAGGTGAGGGGGGGGGTGAGAGGGAGTGGGAAGGAAACGGACCGAGCCCGTTGTTACGGGCTTAACAGCTAGTCTATTAGATAAATGAGGCTTGACTGACGTGCCGCAAATGCGCAGTAGAGAGCAGCTCTACTGCGCATGTGCGGACGAACACGTCGGTCAGAGCAGAGCCTCAGCTCTTTGAAAACATGGCGGTAGCGGCGGCGAGGAGCAGTAGCAGCAGCGCGCGCGAGGGAGGGAGGGACCTCCCCCAGAGATCTTCCGTTTGTGCCATCCGAAGGGGTTGTGAATGAGCTGAGAGAGAGTGGGGATGGAGGGGGGAGTGATGGGGGAGGGAGGAGAGAGGGAGGGGGGGAGTGACTGAGGGGGGAGAGGGGAGGTAGTGACTGAAGGGAGGGAGTGACTGAGGGGAGGGAGGAGGAGAGAGGGGGGGAAGGTGGGAGGGAGAATAGAGGGGGAGGGGGAAGGAAATGGACCGAAAATTTTTTTTAATGTAGCCCGTTGTTACGGGCTTAACGGCTATTATATATATATGTTATGCAGAGCATTGTTCCTTACAGAATTCTTTCTAATTGTTCAGTTGTTCAACTGTTTTGTTCTTGTTACTTGCTTGATCTCTAGGGAGTTTTTTATCTGCTTTGAAAGTACTTTATTCTGAAGGGAGCAGGGGAGGTTATATCCTATTATGGGATGCCTTTTCAGTTCTAGTCTGTCTCCATATGCTGAGCAGGATGCACAACCCAGGGTCTGGACTGATCCGTGGTACTACAGGAACGAAAATTAGCAGGTAAGAACCAATTTTCCTTTATTGTTCCCACCCTCTTCCCTCCATCAAGCGACTTTTCTCCTCCCCCACCCTTCTGTTAACCATGTATCTCCTCTACTACCTCCTCTCCCTATCCTGTTCAGCCACTGTGTGCCCACCAATCTCCTCCCTGCTATCCTTCCCCACTGCTGTTGGCCTCATGTGCCTATATACTATATCTGAGCAAAACAAGAAAAGCACACCAAAGTACCATGTGGTTCCCACTTAGTAGAGTAGTTCAGTTGGCAACGGCAAGGGAGACTACTGGCAGTAGGAGCCATGCTGTGGTAGGGAGGGCATGTTTGGGGAGGGAGCACATGAGCATGGTGGCTGCTGCAAATAGGGGGAGAAGAAGGAGAAAAGTAGCAGCTGAGCGGAGGAGAGAATTTGGAGAGAGGGTGGATAAGCCATGTAGTAGGCCGTGGTTGCAGGGGATGAGTGTTGGAGTATTGACTGCAAACTCGAGAGGGATTAAAAAGAGACAACTTGCAGCAGTTCTGCAACAGAAAAGACTATGTGATAATTCCCACAGAATTATAACAAACTGGTGGCTCTGAGTTATAAGCCTGATGCAAATAACAAGATTATTCAACCAGAAAATAGATCTGATGTATCCATGTAAACCCTAGGGATGACTGCCCCTGGAAACACTGTATAGCTGTTTAGAAAATATTCATTTATAATCAGAAAACGCAGTGGGGTATTGGAAAGAGCTGCACAAATTAAGGATAATGTGTGGCAAAGCGAGCAAGCCCAACCTCGAGTCTTATTACACATGATTAGCTGAAACAAGTGTGTGCAAGTAATATCTGCCTTACCATTGGCTAAAACCTCATGAGACTTGCAAATGATTATTGCCCTTGTTTCTATCGATATTTACATAGGTCTTGTGAGTCTGGGTTTCTTGTTGCCCGTTTAGAAAAAGTTGACTGTGGCTATACGGCACTTATGTAGGGTTTTTCTCTTATGGTACATTTATACAGTACTTGGAGCCAGAGCAGAAAGGAAGTGCATTCCGCTAATACAAACGAGAACCAAATGACAAACTCTTTACTGTGAGTCACAGATGATATTTTTGTAGACAAGAATCTAGTCCTTTTTAATGAAAGCATTGGTTTGACCATTTACTTACATAATCCATATTAAACAACTGGTCCATTTTGTAAGACTCCTAGCTGCATGGAAAGACATTTATAAGTTCTGCCTGCATAAAATATCCCTCACTAAAAGATGCAAAATTACAAAATACTATGCTCCCGAGAAAACCCAGTACAGATGAAGTTCTGTATTTCCTAGATGCTCAAACTACTTGCTTATAACATTTTGTTTTTCCTCCTTTCTTAGCTTTCATTGTTTAGTACTCTTCTGCTCTATGGTTTAATTTAAAATATTCTGTAACAGCAGTGATGACATTTTCACAAATGTTATGCATAATCTGGAATTCAGTTTGCAAAGACGTTCATTTAGCAGGAAATGTTTTAAGTGTCTCATATTAACTAATAAATTCCATGCCTGATTAGGTTAGAAGCCTTTATCCTCAGAATTTCTAATAAAGCTTCTATTAAAGGCTAGAATGCCTGAAAGGAGGATTATCTTAGAATGTTTCACAGAATGAGCACTTGAGGCATACGACAGAAGGCTGCTTTTTTTAATGCAGTTGGCCACATGAAATTCGTGCACTGATGTTGATTACTGCAGTGCAGTAACATCAGAAGCCAGGTTTCCACTTCTGTATTATAATTTCCACTGAGAACTAATTAAACCCACTTTCCAAATGTGTGTGCATGTGTGTCTGCTCATGTACATGGATCCCAAAATAAAAATCCCCTGCCAGAATCTTGTTGGATCTCCTGAGATGTCATGAAAATTTGGTATGGATAGGACTCTACACGTAAGTTATTTAGGATGAATGAAGATGCACAAATAGCATACACAATATACCATGATCTCATATGCCATCTTTCCTTCAGAAAGTAGGCTGAAAAGGAGGACTGAATTTAAAACGAATGCTGTTTCCAACATCACAGCCTTCTGTAGTAGGTGATAGATTTATTTATTTAGATGTTTATTTACAATCATACTCTTACCTGGTACCATATTATGACTTTTTTTGTTTTTAATGTGATGTGGACATCTGTCCACTGGAACCTATATTGAGACCACAAACTCTCACCTTAAGCTATCAAACAGCTTTTGAGATGGTAATGACTTCTGGGCACCACCAACCTGAACCGATGACACAGAGCAGAGCTGGACTTAACATTTTGGGTGTCCATAGGCACCATGAGGTGGTGGTGGGTGCTGCCCTCTTCCTCCTCCTCCTCTCCCACCCCACCTCCAAGATGCAGGATGGGGGGTCCACTCCCATCCCACCCTCTCAAACTCATAAAGTAGGGGGGAAGGGGGGAGAGGAGCGCAAGGAACCTCAGATTGCCCTGTTCAGATACTCCCCTCTCCAGTCCTCGCCCTCATCTCCCAGTCACTTGTTACCTAAAACAGCAGTGGCCCAATCTGGCAGCAAAAGCAAGAATTTTAAAAAAGAAATTCAGCATGGGTCCTCTAACTGCCATCTTGTGCACTCAAGGCCCTGTGGCACTCACTGCCCCCCTATTCTCTCACACTTCTTTTACTATGGAAACCCATTTGAGAGATGGGGCTGCTATAGGGCCTTGAGCACACTGAAGGGGTGGCTGGAGGCCCCCATGCAGAATTTTTTTTTTTTTTAAAGTTGCTTTTGCTACAAGATCAGGACATCATCGCTTTAGGTAAAGAGCAGTTGGGAGGCAGGCCAGTATAGAAACATCGCAAGAGCGGCAAACTCTGAAGCCTATCAGAATTTGGCCCTGAAGGCAGTTGCCTAAATCCAGGCCTAACCCTGAGTCGAAAGGCTCTTTTGCAGTAAAAGTTTTGTTGTGTTCTATAGTGACTAGGATTGCCATGTATGCAATGTTAATTTCTCCCAGTTTTCTCCTTGCCAAAGGTAATGAGGAACAATTTAAAGCACATGATCAATTGATTTTTAAGAACTCAGTGGGTCACTTTAGAAGGAGTATAGTTCATGAAATACTTGGGGATTAGAAAAAGTAAAATGTTCTTTTCTCCTTCCTCCAGGTATCGGAGTGGAATTCGGGGATATAGGAAATCAGTGGTTCTGGATTTATTAAGAAGATATCTACAAGTGGAAACACAGTTTCAACAAGGTAAGAGATATCAGTAGAATAATGCATGGTTTCTGCTTAAGTCAGCTCCATGAATTTGACACAGGGTTGCAGAAGCCATATCAATAGTATTGGAGGCAGCTAGCGTTGAGTTCTGGAATTGATATGCTTGTGATAGTGTTCTGCATTTGCGAAGAATGTTTTTAAAGCTTCAGTGAAAAATGAACTCTGTCTTTTGTGGTTTATTCTCTTATCAGCTCACTATGATAAATGTGTGATAAACTTGCGCGAGCAGTATAAACCAGATATGACACCAGTGCTGGAGTGCATCTTCTCACATGCTCAGGTGGCAAAGAAGAATGTTCTGGTAACCATGCTAATTGTAAGTAACGATGACCAATGTTTGCGATATATGCTATAGATTGGGGGAAGCCTGTGGGAGTGATGAGAAAAATGAAGCCCATTCAAAAATGTATGTGATAACAACTGTATTAACAAGGGGAGGGCTGTGAATTGATCATACACAGAAGAGTTTCTCTTCCGCCAGCCAGACCAGTCCAGGTGCATGGATAATGCCTCTCAACCAGCAGATGGTTGACTTTAGCCAGCCAGTATTCTCTGTCTCCAGCAGATGGCAGGCAAACATTCCATGCTGTGAACTGAGGTATGGTGTAAGGGAAGTGGACCCTTGTGCTGTGGTGTGGTTGATGCAGCCTAGTAAGCGAATCTACTAGGCCTATGCCAACAGTTGGTGAATGTTCCATGACTGGGAATAGGCTTCACCTATACCAGCCCCTTTCCCCACAAGTTGAGCCTTTGGGTTCTGGGGCCGGCAGGGCTTAGGCGAGAGTCCTTTAGGGTGTGCAAGAGAGGAGAGTCCAGAGCTAAGCCAAGGACCAGGCAGGCAGCAGTCAAATATTTACCAAGGCCAAGCCAGAGGTTGACGGGTAGCAAGCAGAGTATAGACTACGTTCAGAGCTGAGGTCAGTGGTAGGCGCAAGCAGAAGAGAGGTCAGGGTCCGTAGCAGAAGTCAGTGGCAGGTAGCAAACAGAAGAGATCCAGGTCTGTAGCAGAAGTCAATATCAGATAAGCAAGCAAAGAAAGGCAGGCCTGTAAGAGGGCTGGGCTGGAAGGACTTGGACGAGGCAGGGCAGGGTGGAATAGGCAAGGCAGGCTGGAGGAAGGTAAGGCTAGACTGAAAGCAGGATCAGGAATGCAGAATGCAACACACACTGCAGAATACATGAAGACTGATTGCTGAGGTACTGGCTTGGAGCATGGGCCAGGATTAAGTACCCAGCTGGCACTGATGTCATCAGCATGCTCCCAAGCCACTTTCCCATAGCGGGACCTTTAAGTGTGGGACAAGCACGCACGCACACCTAAGACACTCCTATGGCGGGACTGGTGGTGGTGGTGCAGGGAAAGCGGTGGTGTGCAACCAACTCAGTGCCATTTGGGGTGAGTGGGGGTGGTTGCACATCAGACCCGCGACTGGCCAAATGTAATAGTACTCCCCTCTTAAGCCCCCTCCTTAGGCCTCCAGGCTTAGGCTTATAGGGAAAGCATCTAAGGAACTCCTTTATAATTTGAGGGGCTTGGAAGTTAGAAGCAGGTTCCCACGAGTTCTCCTCTGGACCAAAGCCTTTCCACAAAATGAGATAGTCAAGGTCATTTCAACATTTCCTGGAATCTAGGATTTCTTGGACCTCATTCTATATCTGTTGTGGACACTGCTTTATTGGGGCTAGAGGGATCACTGGAAGGCCAAGAGAGTAACAATGGTTCCCTGTACGTACCCCGGATCAGTCCAGATTGTGGGTTATTCCTCCCTTTCAGCAGATGGAGACAGAGAAAAACTTGAAGAGCACCCCTCATAACTTGGACCGCCACCTGCATCTCTTCAGTGTTTCTCTGTCTCCAGCAGATGGAGGTGGCAATCCCTGCAGGCTTGACCTTCTGGGTGTTTAAGTAAATCTCTTAAAAAAAAAAAAAAAAAAAAAAAGAAAAGGAGCAAACCAGATCAAGCAACTTCATTTAATCCTCCCAGGGGGTTGGCAGGTCGTGCTTGGACTATTCCAGGGGTCGGGAACCCATGGCTCGCGAGCCAGATATGGCTCTTTTGAGGGCTGCATCTGGCTCGCGGACAAGTGTCGCCACACTTCGCGGTTCCCCGCTGACCCAGCTGCTCCCCGGTCCTCCGCCGCCCGGGCTTAAAATGCTGTCAGCCCGGGCGGAACGCGGCAGGACAGCTGGAGTCAGCGGCACCGGCGTGCTCTCTTCTCCTCTCCCCCCCCCCCCCCCCCCCCCCCCGCGGCCCGGAAGAGGAAGTGGTGAGCATCGGGTGCCTGCGCGGAAGAAGAGGCCACGCTAATGTCCGACGGGAAGAAGACTGCAGCGCGGCTCGGAGGAAAATGAAGAGTTTCAACCGCGACCGATGGGACTCCGCCTTCGCCTCCGCCAGGGCTGAAAATGAAGGAGGTTAGCGTTGGGAGGAGGCTGCTGCTGCCGCGAGTTCCCGGGGTGGGGGTGGGGGAGAGAGATAGTGAATGAGCGAGCAAGCATGTGTTTTTGAGATCCTGTGTGTGTGAGTGAGAGATTGCATGTATGTGAAGGATTGAGAGCCTGTGTATGTGAAACAGAGTATGTCTGTGATTGAGAGCCTGCCTGTGTGAGAGAGAGAGAGCATGAATGTACGTTTACCATTGGGAACCTGTATGTGTAAGTTTGTGTGAAAGAGTGTGTGTGTATGATTGAGATCCTTTGTGTGTGAGAGAGATCATGTGTATGTATGATTAAGAGCCTGTGTGTCTGTGTCTGACAGCTAGTTTTAGGTGAGGGAGCATGTGAGTATGTGATTGAGAGCCTGTGTTTCAATGAGAGAAAGAGAGGACATGTTTGTAAGCATGTGAATGAGAGTCTGTGTGTGAGAGAAAAAGACAGCATGTATTTATGTGATTGAAAGCCTGTGTGTGTAAGCGTGAAAAGATAGCATGTGTGTAAATGTGTAATTAAGAGCCTATATGAGAGAGAAAAAACATGGGTATATGTGAGTACTGAGAGCATGTGTGTATAGGTGTGTCATTGAGAGCCAGTGTGAGAGAGAGCGCTGGTATGTGACAGAGAGGAGAAAGTTCCAAGCAAACCATCCCTCCTCCTGCTAATTCAAAATAATCTCAGGACACCTGGATATCAAACGTTCCCAGGTATGCAGAGCAAAAAAAATTTTGTATCCTTATTTTTCATTACTGGGTCTTTGTGTCTGCTATTTTGAAATATTTTGTTGGTATCTGGAAATGTTTTATATGAGTTTTTAATTATTGGATATTCCACTCATCAGCTGTTTCGAAATATGTTCTTTTTGTTAGTACAGTTTTACTGCTGATGATTTTATATTTCTTGATTTGTTTTATAAGGATGGGTGATGTTTCTTTTTTCCTTTGTTACACTGCATACAGAGACTCTGGCTTGTTGCAGTTTCCAATTCATTTTTTTCTGCATGCTTCTTGTTATGTGTTTTGGTCTCTTTATTCTTTGTTAGGTGAGGGTCAGCACATGTGATTCAGGTGAGGTTTTCTGCTGGCGTGTAGTTTCTGTGTAGGACTCTATAGCAGCCTGACTTGGTCCGTTTTCCTAATAGGAGATGTATTGGTGTCTTAAGGCCTGGTGTAATATTTTCAGAGACTTATTGTACTTTAAAAGTGTGATCTTACATAAAATGCACACATTTACTTGTATTTAGTTTTAAACATATTGTATGGCTCTCATGGAATTACATTTTAAAATATGTGGCGTTTATGGCTCTCTCAGCCAAAAAGATTCCTGACCCCTGGACTATTCCCTCTGGTAGTAGGATCCAGGAGCTGGGGTTGGTGACCCTGCGAGGCTCCTTCAGGTAAGGCGCCTGGGGTGGAGATACCAGTGATCCAGTCCCTCTCCCCCCTCTGTGCCCCCCAAGTCCTTTCTTAAAAAAAAAAAACAAGACGAAAAGGGACTCAGCAACGGGCAGGAAGCAGCCCCTTCTTACTGTTTTTCACTATGGCGGTTTCTTATCTTTTACTTACAGGCATTCTTGTTTTTGTGGCAGATCGTCTTTATTTTCGCTGCTGCCTTCCTGCTTTACTCGTGGCTCCTTTTTTAATCTTGCTTCTCACACCGAGCCCAAACCGTTGCATTGCCTGCGGGGAGTCGGCTGCTCACCTCTCCCGTGTAGGTCTTTGCTCGCGATGCCTCTCCGGAGGTGAGGGCAGCTCTGATCTGGGACCGGAGCCTCCTATTAAGAGCCACGTGGCACGAAAAAGGCCCTGCTCCTCGTGAGCCTCTGGCTGCTCCGACCCAGTTTAGGGCAGGAACGACAGCCATTTTAGACTCATTAGCTGCACGGGCCCGTGCAGTGACTGGAAGGGATTTCCCCCCCCAATTTGTCTCCTGGGCCAGCCAGTCCTGACAATACTGATGATCTGGACCAGGATTTTAGTCCACTGCCTAATCCCCTGGTGGGGGAAGGGGTCGGAGAGAATTCTTTCTCTTTGGATTTTGTGCTTTTAATGCACAAAGCCTTTTTGGCAACACAAGCACAGCAATCTGATCCTTCTTGTTTAGGGCACCCTGCGGGGCCCGCCTTAGAAGCTGCCTAAGCGCCAGGACCCCAGACCTCCCTTCGCGTTGCGGAGGTCCTCCCTTGCGGGCTCTTCTACTCCTCCTGATGGGGCACCCGTGGGCTCTTTGGACCCTCTTCTCGCCCCACCTCCTCCTTCGGGAATGGAACCTGAGGAAGAACTGGGGAAGCCGGCCCACCTTGAGGGTGATGATCCTAAGGTGGTTTGTCTCTTTCAAAGGGACGAATTGGATCCTTTAATTCCATGGGTCTTTTCAAAACTTGGGGTTGACCTCCCACAAAACGTGCTCCCCCAGGGTTCAGTGGACCCAGTTCTAGCGGGCTTGTGGGGCCCGGCAAAAACATTTCCTTTTCATCCCATTGTTCAGGAATTGATAACTAGAGAGTGGGATGTGCTTGAGGCTGGGCTCCGGGTGGGTCGGGCTATGGACAAGCTTTACCTATTACCTGAGGAAACCCTGGAGCTGTTGAAGTTTCCCAAAGTAGATGCTTCCGTGTCAGCAGTCACTAAGCGAACCACTATTCCTGTGGCTGGGGCAGCGGCCCTTAAGGATCTTCAAGACAGAAAGCTCAAAGTTCTTCTCAAGGTAATGGTAGTCGTGGCAGCGGCCCTGCGCAGAGAGGGTATTCTGGTGCACCTGTACCTGGACGACTGGCTCATTCAGGCAAAATCCCGGGAGCTCTGCGTGGAGGCTGTCCCCAAAGTCCTCAGTCTTCTCGAGTCTCTCAGATGGGTTGTCTATCAGGCCAAAAGCAAGCTACTTCCTTCTCAAAGCATGAATGTTTTGGGTGCTCGATTCGACACAAGTCAGGGGGAAGGTATTCCTCCCTCCGGAGCAGATCAACAAGGTGTTGCTCTCTGTCCATCGATTCTACCTCTACCTACTGCTTGGGACTATTTGTAGGTTCTCGGGTCCATGGCATCCAACTTGGAATTGGTTCCCTGGGCTTTTGCGCATATGAGACCATTGCAACGAGCGTTATTGGCCCACTGGGATCCGAAATTGGAGGAATTTCAGGCCCCCTTACCTCTCACCAAGTCTGCCAGGTGCAGTCTTGGTGGTGGCTGGTCCCAGAACATCTGAGCCGAGGGGTGGACCTCGAAGTTCCCCAGTGGATAGTAGTGACTACAGATGCCAGTCTCTCAGGTTGGGGAGCAGTCTGTCAGTCCCAATCGGTCCAGGACATATGGTCGGCGGAGGAAGCAAGTTGGTCCATCAATGGCTTGGAAACCAGGTCTGCTCGTCTGGCTCTCAGGCATTTTTGTCCTCTCCTTCGCAACAGAGCGGTTAGAGTCCTGTCCAATATTGCAACAACCGTAGCCTACATCAACCGTCAAGGCAGTACCAAGAGTCAAGCAGTAGCGGCAGAAATGGAGCTACTCATGGACTGGGCGGAGAAGAATCTTGCTCTTCTAGACACATTTCACATCGCAGGAACCGACAACGTGCAAGCGGATTATCTTAAGTCGACAAAGAATAGATCCGGGGGAATGGGAGTTATCTGACTGAGTGATGGACCTCAACACGCGCAGGTGGGGGGGCTTCCTCACTTAGACCTGATGGCTACGCTTCAAAATACCAAGGCTCCGCGATTCTACAGCCGCAGAAGAGAGCACGGGACGGAAGGAATCGATGCACTAGTGCTTCCCTGGCCAACTTCGGTGCTCCTGTATGTCTTCCCTCCTTGGCCTCTAGTCGGCAAGATTCTTCGCAGAATAGAGGTACATCCAGGGAGAGTGATTCTCATGGCGCCGGAGTGGCCCAGGCATCGTGGTTCGCCAACCTGGTCAATCTCGCGTTGGACGGGTCCCTCAGGCTCGGACATCTTCCACATTTGCTTCTTCAGGGACCAATATTTTTCGACCAGACAGATCACTTTTGTCTAGCAGCATGGCTTTTGAGAGGTGGCGATTAAGGAAAGAAGGATACTCTGAGGCCGTGATTACTACTCTGCTACAATCTAGGAAGAGCTCTACTTCCCTTTCCTACATCAGAGTTTGGAAGGTTTTTGAGACTTGGTGTCGAGAACAGGGTGTTTCCCCATGTTCGCCGTCGATAGCTCATATTTTGGCATTCTTGCAAAAAGACTTGGCCAAAGGTTTGTATTTCAATTCCCTATGGGTTCAAGTAGCGGTCTTAGGTTCTCTCGTAGGTAGAGGTTTTGGACAGTCTCTCTCTTCGCATCAAGATGTGGTTCGGTTTGGTACTGAAAGTTTTGTGTGACCCACCTTTTGAACTTCTTAAGAGGGCCACTTTAAAGGACCTCACCTTGAAAATAGAATTTTTGGTGGCTATCTGTTCGGCCCAGCGAATATCTGAGATCCAGGCCCTGACATGCAGAGAACCCTTCTTGCAGATTTCTAACTCGGGAGTTTCTCTTAGAACGGTTCCTTCCTTCCTACCAAAGGTGGTTTCGTCCTTCCATGTTAGTCAGTCGGTGGAGCTTCCAGCCATTTCAGACTCCTCCCCTGACTCTCCGCATGCCAAAGAGTTGAGGTGTCTCGATGTTCGAAGGACACTATTGCGTTATTTGGAGGTCACTAATCCTTTTCAGTTGTCTGATCATTTGTTCATCTTATGGAGCGGGCCTAAGAGAAGACAGAAGGTATCTAAAGCGACAATAACTAGATTTATTTATTTAATACTTTTCTATACCGACTTTCATGAATAGATTCATATCAAATCGGTTTACATAGAACAAGGGGGTTAACTGAATAAACTATTTAACAAAGAAGCAAAAGTTACATCAAACAAGGAAGCTATTTCCTCTGCGTACATTTGTCACGGTCGTCCTGTTCCTGAAGGATTGAAAGCCCACTCGCTTCGTTCCCAGGCGGCTTTGTGGGCTGAATGTCAGTTGATATCGCCACAAGAAATTTGTAGGGCAGCAACCTGGAAGATGATACATACCTTTGCTTATTATTACCGCCTGGACGTCCAGGCTCCAAACGCGGATGATTTTGGTGGTGCAGTCATTCGAGCGGGACTCTCGGGGTCCCACCTTAATTAGGGACGCTTTGGTACATCCCGCAGTCTAGACTGATCTGGGGTACGTACAGGGAAAAGAAAATTGGTTCTTACCTGATAAGTTTCATTCCTGTAGTACCACGGATCAGTCCAGACGCCCGCCCTTCGGATGAGAGTATTTCGAGAGTCCACTGCGAATCTTCTATGACGCGTTTTCATTCTGCAGAACACTATAGAAGAAGTCTACAGGTTCCATCTTATGTTTGGCAATAATTTGTTTACGTTGAAGTTCCAAGTTATTCTGTACACTGAAGAAATGCAGGTGGCGCTCCAAGTTATGAGGGGTGCTCTTCAAGTTTTTCTCTTTCTCCATCTACTGGAAGGGAGGCATAACCCACAGTCTGGACTGATCCGTGGTACCACAGGAACGAAGATTATCAGGTAAGAACCAATTTTTCATTTCAAGAGGGCAATATGGAACACTTTATGAACTTTCAACATGGGCGAAAGTTTTATTTGATAAGTACTGCTCCTATCTGTCTCAGGATGGGGAATGGTCCAACAAATCTGGGTGCAAATTTGTGCGTAGGCATCTTGAGACGTAGGTTGTGGGTGCTCAGCCACATCAGTTCTCCTGGTTTAAATTGTGGTGCCAGAGGGTACCTTGTCAGTTTGTTTTATAGCCTGGCTGGCTGCCTTGATGAGTAGTTGTGTTCTGTGCCAAAGGTCCTTGTGGTCGTAGCTCATGATGGTAGCTGCTGGGCAGGAAACACAGAGTGGCACTGGGAATGGTACCCAAAGGGAGAAGATCTTGTGGAACTCCCTACATGGTGGTTGTGACAGAACTCTGCCAATGGGAGAAGGGAAGCTCAGTCGTCTTGGTGCTTGTTAACATACATCCTTAGGAAATCTTTGAGGGTTTGCTTGACCCACTTGGTTGGCCATTACTTTGCGGATGGTATGCTGAGGTAAAGTCCAGGATTATGCCAGACTTCTTCATAGACTTTTCCAAAAGCGGGCAGTGAATTGGATACCTCGGTCAGAGAGGATATGGGAAGGAAGTCCGTGAAGACGAAAGATGTGCTGCACAAAGAGATGGGCTAACTCAGGTACAGATGACAGACCGGGAAGTGGGATCTAGTGGTGTGGCCATTAGAGAGGGGAAGGTCAGTGACAAAGTCAATAACCAGTTGGGTCCAGGGTTCCTTGGGGCTGGCAGTGGCTGTAACCGCCCCCAGGGTTATGCCTTGCACAGTTGGGGCAGAATTCCACATAATGTTTTACATCTTGTTTCACTTGTGGCCACCAATAATGGTGGATAACTAACCCCAGGCTTCTGTCAACTCAGGGTTGTCTGGCCAGGTGGGCATCATGAGCCCATTTGAGCACTTTATCCCTGAGTCGTTTAGGGACTACAGTTTTCCCAGGTGGTATGAGTATGGCAGTGGCAGTCACAATCTTCGCTGTGTGTATGATGTGGCGAGCATCCTCTGGGATGTCTTTGGTTTCAAAAGAACATGAGAGAGTATCTGCTCGCTAGTTCTTTTTTGCTGGGTGGTAATGCAGTTGAAAGTCAAAATGATTGAAGAACAATAATCACCGGGCCTGTCGGAAGTTCAGGCCTTGAGCCTGCAGTAGGCACACCAGATTCTTATGATCTGTAATATGGTTATAGTGTGTCTAGCTCCTTCCAACAGGTAGCGCCATTCTTTTAACGCCAGCCTAACTGCCAGGAATTAACATTCCCCAATAGTGTAGTTCCTTTCGGCTGGGGTGAACCTTTTGGAGAAGTATGAGCATGGAAGGAGAGTTCCGTGATTATCATGTTGAGCAAGGACAGCTTCTACCCCCATGGCAGAGGCATCTACCTCTAACACACAGGGCTTTGACAGGTCTGGATGGCATAAACAGGCTTCTTGTTTGAGTCAGTGGAAAGCATGGATGGCCTCTTCTGACCAATGCCTGGTATCAGCATTTCTCCTAGGTCAAGCAGGATGGTAGTCCTCACAGATGGGTGACATCATCAGATGGAGCCTGGCACGGAAAACGTTTGACTGTCACATTGAGCATGTCCAGCATGCCACTATCCATGCTACCTCGCGGAGTCCCTCTTCAGACTCGTTTTTTTCCGCGATGCAGTTGCCTCGTGGTTCCCGGAGCTCTCACTTTATTTTCTTCAAAATATTTTTCACATCGAAGATTTTTCCTCTGGTATCCTCCACGCCAGGGTCCCTCTCCACTATCGGTCCCTCCGGCGTCTCGGTAGGTGTTTCTCTCGTTCTTTGTGGCCAATTCCCGAGCATGTCACCTCCCAGTGACCGCTGGCCATTGACCTCTCGTCGGCTTGTTTTCATGGCGTCATCCAGTTTTCGTAAGTGCCCAGTGCCCGAGGACCATGTCTCTCACGGATCCACACAAGGTCTGTATCCTCTGCCTGGGGGCTTCCCACGACACCCGCAGGTGCCCCTACTGTGCCCAGATGGCCCCCAAGGGCCATTGTTTCCATCTGGACAAGAAGGAGCAGCTCTTTGGTGGCAAGAAGTCTGCTCTAACGACTCTGGCATCGGGGACTTTGACACAGAGGGGCCGCGGAGATCCCTCAGACTCACTGTCGCCTTCTCCGTCCCATCTGGTTCCTCCTCGTGACGAGAGGGGCTCGGGAGACCGGCCCTCTCCATCGTCAGACCGTTCCAAGGTATCCGGATTATCGGCATCCTCTGTGCTGGAGAAAGACCGGGGCAAGCACTGAGGGTGTAACACAGACACCAGCACCGACAGTCGTCGCACGGCACTGGTGCCGAGTCCGGAGGGGCACCGGCCCATGCCAAGCCCTCTCTGAAGTGACCCCATGGTGAAGAGGCCCCATCTTCTTCCAAACCTTGGAGTCCCAGGCGTTTCCCACCGAGTGTGGTGCCGAGCACCGAGTCTCCTTGGCTCCCCGCGAAGGCTCCGGTGACGCCGCCTCCTCCTCCTCTGACATCCACGTTCTCATCCCCGACTTTCAGGAGGAGTTGTACCGCAGGGTGCAGCAGGCGGTGCTCCAAGCCCTCCAGAGCCTGCGCTGTTATCACCCCTGCTGGAGCATCTCGATGTTCTGTTGGGCATCCTATTGACGCAACCAGTGCCTGGGGCTCCTTTGGTTCCCCATCAGCCACCGAGGTCCCCCTCTGGAGTGAAACCGATTCTTGGATCCTCCGAGGAGGAAGACTTGCAACCATGCCTGAAGCCCTCGAAGGTGCCTCCACTCTCTGAGCCCGTTCCCGGGTCATCGGGAGCCCAGGACCGTCTGTTCCTTCATGGCCTTCAGTGCCCCCGGCACTGTCGATGTTCTTGAGGCCCCTGGCACTGAGGTTACCGACACAGCCCTCGATACCGCTGGCCTCCTTCGCTGTCCTCACCTGGACGTTAGTGAGGAGGATGTGCCATTTGATTCCTGGAGTGATGATTCATTGGAGTCCTCTTCCGAGGACTGGCAACTTGCCTTGAGAGCCTTTTCTGCCGATGAGAGGCGTCGCTCTGCCCGAGAAGACCTCTCTTTCAAGGGCTTTATCAGGGCTATGGTGGAAGTCCTTCCTTTCCAGCTCCTCACGGAGGAGGACGCCTGCCACAAAATGCTGGAGTTTGTCCAGTTTGTGGATGTCCCAAAAGAGGTAGTAGCCATCCCAGTTCATGAAATTCTCTTGGAACTTCTATACAGGATCTTGGAACACCCGGGCTCTGTCCCCCTGGTCAACCCTGGAAGACAGGTGCTCTTTATCTGGTCCAACAGGCCCTTGGCTTTCAAAAACGCCAGCTCCCCCAACAGTCTGTGGTTGTGGAGTCTGCTCTAAAAAGGCCAAGAGATCTCGTACTCATTCCTCCGCCCCTCCGGGCTGAGAGCATAGGGCCCTGGATGCCCTTGGAAGGAGGGTTTTTCAAGGGGCAGTACTTATTGCCCATATCTCCTCCTACCAGCTGTGCATGGCTTAGTACAACAGGAACTTGTGGAAGCAAGTTTAGGAGTTGGCAGAGCACCTGCCTCAGCAGCAGGGTATCTGCTGTGGGCATTAGCGCCCGACGCATGGTCTGGCTTCGGGCCTCCGACCTTCGGCCAGAGGTCCAGGAGAAGCTGGAGGACCTGTCTTGCACCAGAGAAAATCTCTTTGGGGGCAAGGTCAGAGACACGGTTGCTCAGCTCAAGGACCACCACGAGACCTTGCAGCAGCTCTCGGCCAGCACCTCAGACCCACCATCTTCCATGCACAGGTCCCTGCGTCAAGGACCTCGCAAGTCCTTTTATGGCCAGAGGAAATACTACCCTCCGGCTTCCCGCACCAGGGCACCATGTACTACAACCAGAGGTCGGCCAGTGTTAGACCCCCAGGGAATGGGAGCTGTCAGCAGAGGCAATGGTTCACATTCATGGTAGGGTAGGGCAGCCCTTAGCTGGACTTGATGGCATCAAGAGATAACACCAAGGTGCGCTGTTTTTTCAGTCGCAGGTGAGAGATCGGATGAGAGGGTCTCGATGCTCTGGTCCTCCCATGACCAGCGGGGATACTGTTAATATATGTTCCCTCTGTAACCTGTTAAGCGCTAAATCAGTTTAAAGGCGCTGCTCTATAAACACAAAGGTACCATACCAAATTTAGTAGAATCAAATTTAAGTTTATTATTGCATATCAATAAGCAATGCTGGTACCTTCGGGAGGGACAGAGTTGCAGTTCTCTCTTTAGAGAAGTACTACTCTGTGTTTCACTGTATGTCAGTGAGTGCTGGATTTTTATAGGTAAAACATACAATAATCCCTAATAGGGAGTTATGGGAGTACCACGTATTAAGTTTCTTGTGTCAAAACAAGATAAATTAAACCTAAGTTACCCTGATCCTGATGTTCACGTCAATCTTCTATTAGTCCTTTGTCCTGTCGGGCTTTCATCCTCAGGGAGATTCTAGTTTCGCTGGTACCAATTTGTGGAAACATTAGCCTGTGAGATTCTAACCTTTTCCTTCTGCTTTTCCGTGACCCCATGATCTTCCATCATAAATTTTTGACATCTCCTGCTGCAGTCCAGATATCGCCTGTAATTTCTCCAAATCAAGGTCAGTAGGGCAGTTGAGGTTCTCATAGTCAGAACTGCAAACAGGCCAAGGCAGCAAAGGATTCTGGGTGAGCCACAGTCTCCATGTTGATTTCAAACTCAGGTACACATAACAAACCCCTGATAGAAAATATGTTTTGCCGTGTCAAGAGGCATCCAGCGAAGGTGATTCTTGTGGCTCCAGAGTGGCTACATTGGCCATGGTTTGTGGATCTGGTAAATGTCATGGTGGATGGTCCCTTAAGGCTGGGGGAACTTCAAAGGTTGCTTCATCAGGAACCAATCTTCTTGGATCAGGTGGATTGCTTATGTCTTGCGGCCTGGCTTGTGAAAGGCATTGTTTGCGAATGAAAGGGTATTCAGTAGAGGTCATTACCACTTTGCTACTTGCCAGGAGATCTTCCACTTCCTTGGCTTGTGTCAGAGTAGAGAAAATGTTTGAGGCGTGGTGTCTTGAGGAGGGAGTTGCCCCTACTTGAACTTCAGTATTTCGTATTTTGTCCTTTTTTCAAAATGGCCTAGGGAATGGCCTTGCTTCAATTCCCTTAGAGTTTAGGTGGTAGCTTGGGCTACTTTCAGGGTAAAGTGCATGAGGTATTCCTGGCTTCACATCCGGATGTGGTCCGTTTCCTTAAAGGGTGAAGCATTTGTGTCTTACAGTATGGAAAATGTTTCCCTTGTGTACTTTAATTTAGTGCTCTGTTCAAGCCATTGAGATGGACATAGCTGAAAAATCTTATCCTGAAGGTAATCTTTTTGGTAAAGATTTGTTTGGCCAGAGAATTTCGGAACTTCAGGCCTTGTCGTGTTGGTATCCCTTCCTTCCATTTACTGAGGATGTGGTGTCGTTGCTTAACGAACCATCCGTTTTACAAAAGGTGGTTTCTGATTTTCATCTTGGATGGTGGAACTCCCTGCATTTAGGGGTTCAACAGATCTGCATGCGAGGTAACTTTGGGTTGGAAGTCAGTCAAGCCTTGTTGCATTATTTCAAGGTTACCAACGGGTTCTGGAGATCTGATCACCTCTTTGTTTTTATGTAGATAAGCAGCTGAATTAGCCATGCTGTATGGGTTCGTCCTCCGTGCCACTAGGTGGCAGAGCTCTCTAAGACTAGCAAAGTCTTTTTAGCTAGGTACTCCCTCCCTCCTGTATCCTGACAAGATTACCTCAGGCTCCTCAGTCTAAATTTTTCCGCGCAACACAGTGCGTGGAGCTCTCTACTTCTCCTCACTATGCTTTAAAAAACATATATCTTTATCTAAAAAAATAAATAAATTTTAAATAACCCCTACCAAGAAGAAGAAAGAAAAAAAAAAAACAACAAAGAAAAAAGGAAGGCAGAAACCTTCCTCATCAGGTTTGCCCTCACGAGATTATTTAACATCTTGGGGCACCCCCTCCTAGCCGGCGTGCTACTTTTAATTTGTCTCTTCTTTCAACCCCCCAGTCTACCCGTGTGGGCACCGAGTAGAGATTGGGGGAGGGGCACGCTTGACTGCCGAACACTCACCGGCCGGCAGCAGGAAAGAGCGCCAAAATCCATACCACGGTGCAGGAGCATCGAAGAACGCACTGGTACGCCGACTGATTGAGGTCTGCTTCGGCGCCCCGAGGCATTGACGAGCCAGCTGCCGAGCTGAGGACATGGGCGCATACGCCAGAGAGCAAGCGCATTAGCGACTGCGCTGGAGGGCCTGACACATCAACAACTCAGCCGGACAGCCCAGTGCATCGGCGGGTGAGCCGGACGGCGCGACGCTGATGAGAAGGAGGCCTAGTGACATTGGAGACTAACCAAGAGAGGTTCATGTTACACTGAGGACCTGGGTGATGACTGTGGCAATGTATGGTCAGGGCAGTCTCATTAGATCACAAGTGTGCTTCTATACATGGCTCAAAGCATGAGCCCAGAGACTGTGCCCATCTAGTCTGCCCATCCACCCAATTTTCTTGAGATTTCTCACTGAACTACCACAAAATAGCATGTAAGGTTCCTCCTTACATAACATACATAGTATTGTCGACAGAAAGACCAATGGTCTATCCAGTCTGCCCAGCAGGCTTCCCATGGCAGCAACTGCCACTCTGTGCAGATTACCCCCATGCCAACACTAGCCGACGCGGATTCATTGCCCGGCACGCCATCGCTCCATCAACAAGAGTGCCGGACACGAGAAGCACTGGCGCGGGGGGCTGCTGAAACTGGGCGCACCGAACACCGACGCGGATGCCCGGTACGCCGAACACCGGCACGAGCACTGGCCGAGCCAGGGCATGAGCGCGAGCGCTGAATGCATGGCCGCAGTTTTCCGACACCACCTTAAACAAAAAAAAAATGATGTCAACGGCACAGCAGAACTAACCATCAATGCGCTACGTCATCCTCGCGCCGGGACTGTGTTACAACTACAATGCGCGTCCTAGCCAGCGCTAAACCCAATTCAGGGGGACTGTAGATTCAAAGCAAGTGCACCCCAACCCCCCCCCCCCCCCCCCCCCCGCCAGAGTCACACAAGACGTCGGACATGCTGGAACCCATACTTCCACTACCACCAACACGTTCGGTAGGGGTCAGTCAAGGACTAATGACAAACGCCTAAGGTTAAGCCCTACCACAGCATTAATGTGGGTGCCTATAATTCTCTTTTCACATTAGCGTTCCCTTTCCACATCACTCCCTGCTGGTTAAAGAGACGATACAGGTGGCTTTAAGTCCAAGCTCCATTTCACGCCGAAAGAGGATAAGAAGTCACTAGATGACTTCCACAAAAAAAAAAAAAAGGGATGAATTAAGCCATTCCTCGGAAAGACTCAACGCCTGCATTCCAACCATCTTGTTTGCATCGCATAGATCTTTGGATACTCTATGGACTCTGGAACGCATCTCCAACAAACTCGGCAGACACCACTTTCCTTCCTCTATACCATTCCATCGCGGAAGAATGAGGAACCTACTAGGTCCTGTCCTACGGTTTTGAAGTCTCATCTAATACTTCAGCAATGCCTTGACAGTCAAACGTATTACATGGTGATATTCTACAGCCATAAAAGACGATGTTCCAGTATTTTGGTAGACTTAACCGTATAGTCTACCAATCTTTTCTTTCTAAAATCAGTTCACTGATCCGTTTTTGAATAAGTTTAAGGAACAGGACAGCAACCTTTCTCTTTACCATCTCACCAACGTCCATCTATGTCACGACATTAAATTTCAACCTCGGCCCGATGCCGTAAAAAAAAAAGAAACTTAACCTCATCCCTATCATAAGCCTCCGTCTCGCCAAGCTACGACGCCTCGCCAACCACAGGAAATAAAATAAAGCTGCCATCATTACATCGGGCATGAAGATTGCCACTTGTCTTCCAGCCTGGAATCACATTACATCAACTTCCATTGTCATTGTCACATTACATCAACTTCCATTGTCAATTGACCCCCTGTGTAGTTTTTGTTCCTTGTAAAGGCTGTTGCCTGTGTAGCAACTGTCCTGTTTTGAGATTTCAAGTCACATGTAAACTGATACGATGTGCAAATGGCTGTCGGTATATAAAAATGTTAAAATAAATAAATAAATAAACTCAAAATTACATTTCTCACCTATCCAGGAACATGTTCTGTGTGAACTACAGTTAAAAAAAAACAAAAAAAAATTGGAAGGGGAAGCATATGCTCCCATATCCACCCACGATAGTTCCTAGTGTTCCCCTCATTTCACCAGGCAAACAGCCATTACTTCCAATACAAGGTCTTTCAATTGACCTTGCTTTTGGCCCACGGGTTTTTCAACAACTTCAAGGCAGTGGTGAAGGCGCACCCTCGTCAACAGCAGCTACAAATATTCCCTATCTCGACAGCTGCTCCTACTAGCCTTCAATCCACTATGACTTTGACGCGTATTCTTCTTGGACAATCTAGGCCTACTAATCACCTTAGAAGACTCTAGGCTAAAGTAAAAAATAAAAAATAAAATAAAAATAAAAACTTTTTTTTTTTTTTTTGCAGCTCCTGGGAGCCTACATAGCCAAGTTCCGAAACAGGACTCTTCCTACGTCACCCGAGACCTAGCTCTCCCCATACAATTTAAAACTTAGTTTCACAGTATCACAATGCCACCTCGCCAAGTCCAACCTCTAGGACGCATGTAGGTAATCACTCTGTAGTTTCTATGTATGCGCCTACATAGGCACCGCCTACAATGAGTCTCAAGCACTCACTTCTTCAACCATTATCCGCACCCTTTCCTGGCCAGCAACATAGACAAAGTCCTACAAGGGTGGCTCCTCTCATATGCCCTATCAACAGTCTCGCCTCTCCGACCCTTCAACATCATGGGCTCCTCACCACAGATGCATCACCCACAGAATAGGCAACTCATTTGAACACACAAGGTCTATGAACTTTGTGCGACCGTACACTAAGCATAAACCTTCAGAAGCTCAAGGCGGAAAACACGCCCTTCGAGTCTTCAGCGAGTTCCCACAACGGAACCTAGTCAGGACTCACATGGATAACTGAATAACAATGTTCTCTATACACCAGACAGGAAAGTCAGGAACCTCTGCTACGAGACAGTTCTGATTCTGGGATGGGCCCCCCAGGGATCCATCTCGCTGCAAGCCATTTATTTCACCGAGATGCTCAATTCCAGATGCATCAAACTCAGTAGAATTTTTCACCCCAACAAATGACTCCTGACTCCAAACATGACTCAGGAATTTTTCAGTTTAGGCTCTCCCTACAGTCAGTCTCTTTGCAACAAAGAGCACTGGGATAATAGATAACATCTACTCGATTTATCTGAGCTCATTAAACTCGCTCCAGACCCTTTTCTCATCGAGGGATCACGAAAACTACTCTAGTCGTTCCCTCTAATACAACTCATCTCTCGCAGACAAGACCAGGGCTCTATACCTGATCCTGCCCATATGGCCACGACAACCAAGATATATTTTCCCTACTACACCTATGAATCCACAACCCAATTCCCCGGGCAGACAGCCATGGCTTCTTACCCAGGAGAAGGGAATGCTACCACCTCCTCTTCACTCCTTCCTGAATCTCACAGTGTGCAGTTTGGAGGAGTCGCTTACCAGCGCTTACACATTTCTTCTGCCATTGAAGACATATACTTGTCATCAAAGACACTGCCAACTAGACTCCATTTCCAAACAAAGTGGTTACGCTACGCTTCCTGGTGTACATCAATGGGTTTCGACCCTTTTACTTGCCACCGGAATGGCTTCTCTCCTGTCTCCATCTGCTTACAGCGAGGACCTTACTGCGTCGTCACTACAAATTAATTTAAGCGCTACAACATATTCTTACATTCATCTAAACGGACAGCCTATTTCATGTCCTTCCTTAGTATCCAGATTCCAAACTGGTATTGCACCTACGTCCACCTTTGGCATAGGCCACAGGTGCTGTTGGACATTAATGTACTTCTCGACAGGCTGATGATTTCGCCTGTGCAGCTTTGAATACTTGTCACCTTTCCTACCTCCCATAGAAGGTGCTTTTTTTTTGTTTGCTTTCAATTCTGTAAGGAGCATAAGTGACTTTCAAACATTGGTTCACTACCCTCCTTTTTTTCAATTTCACCACGACAAGGTGACCTTTCACCCTCACTAGGAAATTCTGCCAATGCTTATTTCCAGTTTTTCCACATTACTAGACCGTCTCCTTTCCAACTTTTCATCCAAGACCTCATGCAAATGCCAATGAGTAAAAGTCTCGCACCTTGCATTGCAACCGTGCGCTGGCATACTACAAAAAGCACGCACTCTGTCACCCAATCGACCTTCACACCTATTTCTTTCGCTCTATCTAAACTCGCAATGGTGTCCAGTGACAAAGAACTCTATCCTCAGGGATATCCAACTCCATGCAGTTCAACCATAATACAACGTCACACACGCTATTGCAACCCTGGGGACACATTGCATGCGAGCAATAGCAACCTCGACTGCTTCTCCATCAAGTGCCTGTCATGGACATTGATGCACCAATGACATGGTCATCGCTCCACTTTCGCATCCCCACGCTGTTACATAGACAGACGGTGGATAATTCCCTTTTGGAACAGACTATCCTACAGAACGGCACAATTGACAAACAAATACAACCTTCTTAGGAACTTTCCGCCACTGTTATCGTATTGAGCAAAAAAAAAAAAATTACAATACACAGAAATAACGCACACTTCTGCTCAATACGTCAGCTGGGGACTCCCATACAGCATGGCTAATTCAGCTGCTTATCTACGTGAAAAGAGCAAGTTTACTTACCGTAAACGGTGTTTTCCATAGATAGCAGATGAATTAGCCATGCTGACTCGCCCATCTCCCCAGACAGTTCTAGCATACTTACCTTGCTTTGATACTGACTGAGGAGCCTGAGGTAATCCTGTCAGGATACAGGAGGGAGGGAGTACCTAGCCAAAAAGACTTTGCTAGTCTTAGAGAGCTCTGCCACCTAGTGGCATGGAGGACGTACCCATACAGCATGGCTAATTCATCTGCTATCTACAGAAAACACCGTTTACGGTAAGCAAACTTGCTCTTCTATTTAGTGGAGCGAAGAAAGGACGTAAGTCTTTCAAGGCTACAGTTGCATGGTGCCTGAAGGAAGCAATGGTATTCACGTGTATTTGTAAAGGTCTACCGATTCCTGAAGGGTTCTGTGTGCATTTTACTAGGGCAGAGGTGGCCTTCCGGGTGGAGTGTCAGTTGGTTTCCCTATAGGAGATCTGTCAGGTGGCAACTTGGTATTCACTACACACTTTCACCAGGCATTATCGACTGGATGTCTGGCTGCTGGAAGAGGCACAGTTTGGAGAGAGTGTGCTAGCTACGAGCCGGTGTATCTCTTTCCTGCCCGGTTTAGGGGAACTAGGGTACATCCCATGCATCTGGACTGATCTGGGTGTGAACAGGAAAGGAAAATTGGATCTTACCTGCTGATTTTTGTTCCTGGAATACCACAGATCAGTCTAGAGTCCTGCCCTCTCTGGAAAGTCCAGTCTCTCTTCTGTGTGTAAATAGAGGAGAAATTGTTTTATCTCTTGTGATTCTGGAGTTTTTGATCCCTTTTAGTGATGAACGGGCTCCAGTTTAAGGGCTTCATTTTTCCCCTGCTCAATTTGGGAAGGGGGTGAAGTTAGTTTTGACTTTGATGTCATCTTGGCTAGGGATTGTAGGTGGCACACTGTTAAGTAGCAGTGTCAGTAAAGCTTTTCTTCTCTGTTTCCATCTGCTGGTAGGGATGAAAATCCCATATGTCTGGACTAATTTGAGGTATTCCAGGAATGAAAATTAGCAGGTAAGAACCAATTTTCCTATAATTGTATGAATTTAAGTACCCTGGGAGAAGAGGCGCACACAATCAAAGAAAATGATGAGACACACATCTTCTAGACCCATTTGATCTGATCATTCTTTCCTTCTCTTACTGTTATGTCACAGACTACTGGAGCTCTGACTTTCCCTTTGATTCTCCACTACTAAGGATCCTCTTTATCTGTTCCATATTTTTTTGAATCCTAGTAATACTTTTGGCCCCACTGCTGGGAGATATTTATGCTTGCATTCATACCATCTATCTGAAGAAATTCTTCCTTTTGTCCATTCTCAAGCTAAGCAAGATGGAGCCAATACTTTCTGTGGGATATTTCCATTTCTCTTGTGTTTACCTAATGACTTTTTAAATCACAATGTCTGGTTCCTCCCTCTGAAAGATGCACTGAAATGACCACTGTGTATGGTTTTTACGCCCTCTCATTTCCCAGATTTTTATGCTTCCAGCAACTTTTTCAGCCCTATCAATTCAGTGTATAATATATAGTAATTTCATGCAGTTCTTTTCAGAGAAGTAACTGAGTGAGTCTTGGTTGAAACATTAATTTGCATTGTGTATGTTAGATACATAATGGAGAACAGAGCTAAAATAATTTCAAAGTGCTTGGAACGCAGATGTAGAATGCCTTAGAAATGTAAGAATTTGCAATGGACAGGCTGCCTTTTTTTTCTTAAAAAGGATCAACTGTGTGGCCGTGACCCCACCCTGACTGATGAGCTGATGGCGATTCTGAATGAACTAACGCAGCTGAGCAAAACAGAGAATGCTAAAGTTGCACTGAGGGCAAGACAGGTAAGATTCTTATATAACTTCTGTGTCATTAAAGGTGGCATCCGCACTTTGGTAGCTTCTTGTCCTGTGTATGGGACTGAATTGTGCTACAGGTCTCATGCACAAGATATTAATACAGAGAGACAGTCATTGTCTATGGAGTAATGTAAATATGTGAGTGTTTCCTGTACATACCCAGAACAGTCCAGACTCCTGGGGTTTTGCATCTCTGCCAGCAGAAGGAGACGGACAAAGTTTCACTGACACTGTATTTAACCTAGTGTGCCACCTGCAGTCCCTCATTCCCTGTACGTACCAGGATCAGTCCAGACTGCTGGGTTATGCCTCCCGTCCAGCAGATGGAGTCAGAGAAAAGCTGAAAAGCACCCCCTAGATATACTGGTGTGCCACCTGCGATCCCTCAGTATATCTCTGACTCCAGCAGATTGAGAGGCATAACCTGCGGCCCTGATCTTTTTTAAATTTGAGTTTGGTTATTCAGGTTTGACTTTTTGCTGACCTTTGACTAGATCAATTTCTTTTGGTTTAAGGTAGTTAGCTCAGCGGATAGGTTTGGTTTCTGTCCTTTCTTTTCACATGCTCTGGGCGAAGTTCTGATTCTTGGCAGGCTTGGCAGGGCAGTGCCCTAAGGCCTATTTCCCAGAGATAGTGATCCCTTGGGACCAGGGGGAGTATTCACCGGTGGGCCGGTCACGCTCCCCCCCTGTATGTATATTCCAGGGGTGTTTCACCTCTGAAGGGGGCTCATCTATCACAGAAAGGAAGCGGAGATCATATTTTCCTTTTGTTAAAAAAAAAAAGAGGAAAGCATACAGTAAGTCCTGTTGGTGGCAGGCTGTTTGATCGCTTTGTTGGGACCCGGCCTGCCACGCTAGGGTCCCGGGACTCCGGAGGGGGTGGCCTGGTCAACCGGCGTGTTTTTATTTTATGTCAGTCACAGCTCTGCTGTTTTTGCGCGCAGCTTCGGGCTGCTATGCTGCGTGCGTTGGCCTGCATGGCCTGCGGGGAGACGCGCGAAACGCGGAGAGTGCCGTCGGCTCGCGGGCAGAGGTCGGCCCCGCCCCCACTCGAAGAGGGAGCGGCGGCCATCTTGTCCATGCCGAGCAGCAAAGATGCAGCGTCAGACGGAGGGGATTTCCCTCCTGATTCTCCTCCGGCCCTCAGCCCACAACGAGATCGCAATTTTGCGGCGCATAAACCCCCCCCTCCCCCCAGACCCGCGGAGACAGCTTTAAAATGGCAAGTGCCATTTTCTTTGCGGTTTGTTCTGCTGATGCAGGGGCTGGCTGGGAGGGCTACCGCTTGAGGCAGAGGCTGGCTGGGAGGATGCGGGTCCCTGCCCCCCTAAAGTCTCCAAGTCCGCTGCAGGCGCTGGGAATGCAGGGGTTCGTTGTCCCCGGCCGCCAGTAAATCCGGGGGATGCAGAGCCAGCTGTCCCGTTCCCAGACCCCTTGATTCAGAGAACATATCACTGAAACCTTATTAGAATTACACTGGTTACCCATTGAACAAAGAATACAATACAAAACTTTATGCACCATTCATAAACTGATACACGACGAAAAAGCAGAGTGGCTGAACACAGCCCTCCGCTTACATACCCCACACAGATACCTAAGGTCAGCAAACAAAGCACTGCTAACTATACCATCAGTCAAAACAGCCAGATTAACACAAGTAAGGGACAGGGCCCTATCACTAGCAGGACCGATAATATGGAACACCATGCCGGTAGAAATCAGATTGGAAAGAGACATCAAAACATTCAGAAAAAATTTAAAAACATGGCTATTTAAGCAAACATACCACAAAGAGAATCAAGAGTAGAACCCAGGGAACTGTTAGTTGCGGTCAAGCAAACACCCACACAAACACACTCCTCCCTTCTTGAAGTGTGTCTCCTCTCCTATATTCTAATCTCCACCTTTATCTTAAACTTCAAAGAAATAAAGTTAAGTAACACCAAACTTTTAGCAGAGTTAGAAAATCTAGACACAACTTATAACACTCACCAAATAGTACTTATTATGATATAATGTTACAGTATTTTTGATGGCACCTGTGTAAGAGTTAGAAGTCCAGACACTGTATGCAACATAGTTTTTGTGCCTTATTGTGAACCGTTGTGATGGCACCCGCTTAACGACGGTATAGAAAAAGATTTTAAATAAATAAATAAAATAAATAAATTCAGGATGGCGGGGGTGATTTAGAGGGAAATGTCCCGGTTGAAGGGGATGACCCCCAGATCCTCCGTTTGGTAAGGATGAGCTGGATCCCTTAATCCCGCAGGTCTTGAAAGAGCTTGAGATTCCGGCCCCCCCGCTGGAAACAGATGTTTCCCCAGGGGATTTTGTTTTGGCTGGAATTAAGGGACCCCCTCAGAGCTTCCCATTTCATCCAAAATTATTTCAGATAGTATCTAAGGAATGGGATTTTCCAGAGGCCTCATTAAGGGTTAGCAGGGCTATGGAGAAGCTGTACCCCCTCCCGGCTGAGTCATTAGATCTTCTCAAGCTACCCAAAGTGGACTCAGCGGTCACGGCCATAATTAAATATACTACTATTCCTGTGACGGGGGGAGCAGCGCTTAAGGATCTCCAGGATAGGAAGCTGGAGGTTTTGTTGAAGCGCATTTTTGTGGTTTCTGCATTGGGTGTCCGGGCCGCGGTCTGTAGCAGCCTCATGCAGAGGGCTACGCTTTACTGGGTACAGCAGTTGCTTACAGCCCATGAAGAGGCGGAGCAGGCAAACCGCATGGAATCTGCGGTCGCATATACTGCAGACACCTTATATGATCTCCTTCGGACTTCCGCCCGCACTATGTCCTCGGCGGTATCCGCAAGGCGCTTGCTATGGCTTTGACACTGGTCTGCGGATGCTTCCTCCAAGTCCCGACTAGGTTCCTTCCCCTTTAGGGGAAATGGTTGTTCGGAGACGAGCTGGAGCAGCTCATTAAGGACTTGGGGACAATAAGGTCTACAAGTTGCCAGAGGACAAGCCCAAGCAGTTTCGCACTTTTGGGAATTTCAGAGGCCGTTTTCATGGTCAATGACGATTCCATGCGGGGAGGGGTGTTTCTTCCGCACAGAGACAACAGGCGTCTCAGTCACAGGCTTGGACGCAATCCTTTCGTGGCAGACGGCCTCAACATTCGGGGGCATCGCACGCCTTTACCCCCAATAAGAAGGCACAATGAAGCAGCACCGGCCCATTCCTCCGTTCCTTTAATCGGGGGTCGCCTGTCCCTGTTTCGGGAGGAATGGGTCAAGATAACATCGGACCAGTGGGTCCTCGACGTTATAAGTCACGGTTACGTTTTGGATTTTGCTCGCCCGCTCCAAGATCTGTTTTCTTGTGTCCCCTTGCGGCCCTCCGGCAAAGCAGCAAGTTATTGCGCAGACGTTGAACCGTTTACGGGCGCTGGGAGCGGTGGTCCCAGTCCCGCCTGCCGAGCGTTGGACCGGTCTGTATTCCATTTACTTCGTGGTTCCAAAGAAGGAAGGAACGTTCCGACCGATCTTGAGGTGAACAGAGCTTTGCGTGTTCCGCGTTTTCGCATGGAGATGCTGAGGTCTGTCATTGCAGCCGTCCACAAGGGAGAATCTTTGGCTTCTTTGGATCTAACTGAGGCGTATCTCCACATTGGAATCCAGGAGCACCATCAGAGATTTCTGAGGTTCATGGTTCTGGGGGACCATTATCAGTTTTGCGCCCAGTTTTCGTTTTGGCGACAGCCCCCAGAATTTTCACCAAAGTATTGGTGGTGGTCAGGGTTTGTCGTCGCCGCCAAGGGATACTAGTGCATCCCTATCAGGACGATTGGCTCATAAGGGCCAAGTCGGAAGCTCTGTGCAAGCTAGCGGTTCAGTCAGTGATGGAGCAGCTAAGGTGCTAGGTTGGGTGATCAACTTCCCGAAGAGCCATCTAACCCCAACTCAGCACCTGGAGTTTCTGGGAGCCCGATTCGATACCTCGGAGGGCAAAGTGTTTTTTCCACGACAACGAATGTTGGAACTGCCATGGCCTATGGCCTGGGATTATTTACAGGTACTTGGGCATATGGCTTCTACTCTGGAAATGGTCCCTTGGGCTTTTGCTCATATTCGCCCTTTGCAGGGGGCACTGCTTTCCCGCTGGGATCCCAAATCAGAGGACTACAACATGCTATTGCCCATGCCGGAGCCGGCACGGTCCAGTCTCAGTTGGTGGTTAATACCGGACCATCTCCTTCAGGGGGTGGACTTGGAATCTCCACCTTGGATCATTGTTACGACGGATGCCAGTCTATCCGGGTGGGGGGCGGTCTGTCAGTCCCAAGCAGTGCAGGGACGATGGTCCCCCCGGCAGGCCACATGGTCCATCAATCGCTTGGAGACCCAGGTGGTTCATCTGGCCTTGCGTCAACTCCTCCCAATGGTGCACCGTCGGGCGGTGCGAATTCTATCAGACAATGCGACCACCGTGGCGTTTATAAACAGGCAAGGAGGCACAAGAAGTCGCCCGGTGGCTGCCGAAGTGACTTTGTTTATGGCCTTGGCGTAACGCAGTCTGACCCGCATCGCGGCCTCACACATCGCAGGCGTGGACAATGTTCAGGCAGATTTTCTCAGTCAACAACACTTGGATCCAGGAGAGTGGGAACTGTTGGCCGAGGCGATGCAACTCATAACTCGACGTTGGGGGACACCGCGCTTGGATTTAATGGCGACTCGGCGAAACGCCAAAGTGGCTCGCTTCTTCAGTCGAAGGAGGGAACACGGATCGGAAGGGGTGGATGCGCTGGTACTTCCGTGGCCTCCACGCATCCTCCTTTATGTGTTTCCCCCGTGGCCCCTGGTGGGAAAGGTGTTAAGACGCATCGAATCTCACCGGGGTCTGGTAATTTTAGTGGCCCCGGAGTGGCCAAGAAGGCCGTGGTTTGCGGATCTGATCAATCTGGCGGTGGACGGTCCATTGCGTTTTGGTCATCTCCCGAATCTTCTGAGTCAAGGCCCAGTATCTTTCCATTTGGTGGATCGCTTTTGTCTAGCAGCTTGGCTTATGAGCGGAGACAACTGAGAAAGAAGGGTTACCCGGAAGCGGTGATTTCTACTCTTCTCAGGGCACGTAAGTCCTCGACGTCTCTCGCCTATGCTAGAGTTTGGAAGGTCTTTGACTCCTGATGGAGTAGGTTAAAGCTGTCGCCATGGAGGGCCTCTTTGGGGCATATTCTCGCGTTTTTGCAGGATGGTTTGAAAAAGGGCTTAGCTTACAGTTTGCTTCGCGTGCAGGTAGCGGCCCTGGGCTGTCTGAGGGGCAGGATTGATGGTTCTTCTCTTGCCTGCCACCCGGACGTTGCTCGTTTTTTACGAGGGGTTAGGAATTTGCGTCCCCCTGTTAGGGCTCCATGTCCATCCTGGAGCTTGAATTTGGTTCTTCGTGGTCTCTGCACTTCTCCATTTGAACCTATCAAGAGAGCTACTTTGAAGGATTTAACTCTCAAGACAGTATTTCTAGTGGCTATTTCTTCAGCACGTCGTGTTTCGGAACTTCAGGCATTGTCATGCAGGGAGCCGTTTTTTGCGTATATCTGAGTCTGGGGTGTCCCTGCGCATGGTACCTTCTTTCTTGCCTAAGGTGGTTTCGGCCTTCCACGTCAATCAGACGGTGGAATTTCCTGCCTTCTCTGAGGAGGATATCCGCTCTTCTCAAGGTCGGGATCTGAGGCGTTTGGATGTCCGTCGGGCACTTCTGCGGTACTTGGAAGTGACTAATGATTTTCGACGGTCGGACCATCTATTTGTTTTGTGGAATGGCCCCAAGAAGGGTCTTCAGGCTTCCAAGACTACTGTCGCCCGCTGGTTGAAAAGTGCGATTGCTTCCGCATACATTGGGTGCGGACTGCCTGTACCGGATGGGCTTAAGGCTCACTCTCTTCGTTCTCAGGCGGCATCATGGGCTGAAAGTCAGTTTGTGACTCCCCAAGAGATTTACAGGGCGGCCACTTGGAAGTCCTTGCACACATTTGGTAGCACTGTGATTCGAGCGGGACTCTCTGGGTCCCACCCCATTTAAGGCGGCTCGGGTACATCCCAGCAGTCTGGACTGATCCTGGTACGTACAGGGAAAGGAAAATTAGTTTCTTACCTGATAATTTTCGTTCCTGTAGTACCTAGGATCAGTTCAGAAGCCCGCCCAAGTCTTTTGCTACTGGAGAGTCCGCTCGTATTTCTTTCTGTTCCTTTGGCTCCTTACATTTCCTGCAGCTGCAGAGTATCGGAATACGTGTTGATGCGTAGTTTCAGGCAAGTTATACAGGGTTTTCTATTTTCATATAGGGAGACAAGTTTGTGTTTTCAGAGCACTAGGCCTACTTGATCTAGTCATTGGTTGAGTTAAAGGAGTTTACTATTCAGCAGGAGTGGATGTTTCTGTGATTCATTCTGCTTTGATATTCTTTATACTGAGGGATCGCAGGTGGCACACCATATATCTAAGGGGTGCTTTTCAGCTTTTCTCTGACTCCATCTGCTGGACGGGAGGCATAACCCAGCAGTCTGGACTGATCCTAGGTACTACAGGAACGAAAATTATCAGGTAAGAAACCAATATCCTCCCAGGGGTTTGTGAGGTCCTGGTGGAGTCATCTCCCCTGGTTTTGAGGCAGACAAGCAGGGAATTGGTGAACCTTCTGGTAACTCGTCCAGAGGTTGCCATGGGATGGACATCTGATAGTCCAGATCCCTCATCCCCCACGAGGTAGTGATGCCCCTGGCTGACAGCTCTGCAAGTGCAAACTTGAATAGCAGGGAAGTATTCCTTTTTTTTTTTCTTGTTTGCTAGCGCTGGTGCTTAAAATTAAATAAAAAAAGAAAAAAAAAACCAGAAGCAGAGTCTGCCATTTCTTCCTGTGGCTGCAGCTTGCAGGTGGTTGACAGCCAGGGGATCGTGCAGCAGGCTAAATAGGCAGGGTTTGTGCTCTCGGTGTATAGAGGGAGGAAAGGGCTCTTTGGAAGTCTCTCCCCCTGGATCTCCAGGCCTTCAGCGGGTGAGGTGCTTTTCGACACGGGAGCAATGGCCATTTTGTCTAAGGCAGCAAGGCTGTGGGCAACAGCATACAGAGTAGGGAAATCTCCTCCAGTGTCGTCTCCTGCTTTACACAAAGTTGCTTGTGGCCAGAGTGGTTCCGAGGGAGAAGATTTCCCTCTGGATTCAGCCGGTGTGGATGCTGGGGATTTTCCCCTGGGGGGGGGGATAAGGATGAGTCCCAGATCTTTCTACTAATTTTGTCCTCTTGATGCATAAAACTTATTTGACAAAAAAGGAAGCCGCAGAGTGTGGGGCTTGGTTGGGCGGAAAATCCGAGTCCCGGTCCACAGAGGAAGGGGAGGTTCCTTCCAAAAAGCAGCGTATGGAGGACATTCACAGGGCTGTGGGCCAGTTTGCGGCATCCTGGGATATGCAGGGGGACACGGATGAATTTGAAGACCTTGATGCAGTGCCAGGGGTGGCTCCTGGAGCAGGGCCTCTGCCATATGGCTCAGCAGATATGGGTATTGTGGATGGAGATCCTGAGGATGTGTCTGTAGCAGAAGGTAATGATTCCAAGATCGTGAGGCTTTTCCATAGGGATGAACTTTGGCCTTTGATTCCGATGGTGGTCCAGGAGCTGGGAATTAAAGTGTCGCAGGAGGAATCCGACTTGGAGGATGTAGACCTTGTCCTGGATGGGTTGCATGGCCCAGCGAAGCCTTTTCCTCTCCACAAGTTTGTGAAGAAACTAGTGGATAGGGAGTGGAACACTCCAGAATCCGGCTTGAGAGTCGGTAGAGCTATGTCCAAGCTTTATCCTTTACCAGAGGAGACCTTGGAGTTCCTAGCTCATCCCAAGGTTGATGCCTCAGTGTCAGCAGTCACCAAGAAGACTACCATTCCTGTTGCTGGTTCAGCAGGATTGAGAGATGTGCAGGATTGTAAGCTGGAGCTTCATCTCAAAAGGATTTTGAGGTTTCTCCTTGGCAATTAGAGTGCATTATGTAGCAGCCTTATGTAGAGGGCCTGTTTGCGCTGGGTTCAGCAGTTACAGGAGATGCAGGCTATGTCATAAGCAGTGGTGGAGGGAGCTGAGCACCTGGAGGTCATGGTGGTTTATGAAGCAGATGCCTTTTATGATCTTAATAACAATCTCCTCCAGGATCATGATGTTGGCAGTGTTGGCTAGAAGGTTGCTGTGGTTGAGAAATGGGTCAGAGGATGTGTGGTCCAAAGCTCAGTTAGGGGCTTTTCCTTTCAAGTGCAAGCTCTTATTTGGAGAGGACCTAGAACAGATTATGAGGCATCTGGGAGAGTCCAAGGTGCATAAGCTACCAGAGGATAAACCTAGAGGACGGGAAGTTTTTCCCACTCATCCTAGATTTAGAGACAGGTGGAGATGTCACCAAGCTAAGGGGTCCAGTGAGTCTCAAAGGCAGCCCGTGGGAAGATCTCAGTTTTGGGGTGGCTGGAGGCAGTCTAGGGACAAAGCAGGAGCAGCAAAGACCTCATAATGAAGTGTGGCTGCTCCACTCTTCGGTTCCTGCTGTCAGAAGGCATCTAACAGTCTTTTTCGAGGATTAGTCCAAAATTACCACAGACCACTGGGTGTTAATTGTAATAAAATTGGGCTGCACATGAGAATTTGCTCATTCCATTCGAGATTATTTCCTGATGTCCCCTTGCTCTTCTCTTGCTAAGCGAGTAGTGGTCCAAGGCACAGTGGACCTCCTGCTGCAATTGGGGGCAATTGGGGGCTCGGTTCCGCGAGCAGAGCAAAGAATGGGGAGGTACTTCATTTACTATGTGGTGGCAAAGAAAAAGGGGGTCTTTTTGCTCAATTCTGGACCTGAATTGGGTGAATGTGGCCCTCAAAGTTCTGAGTTTCCTTGTGGAGACTCTGCAGTCGGTTGTTGCAGTGGTTCAAAAGGGGAGTTCCTGGCATCTCTAGATCTGACAGAAGCTTATCTACATATAGCTATCAGACAGGAGCACCAGTCATTTCTCTGCTTTATGATTGTAGGAGAACATTTCCAATTTCGTTTGGGAATGGCGCCATGGACATTTACCAAGTTGATGGTAGAGTGGCAGCGGCCTTACAGAAGGAAGGTGTGCTGGTGTATCTGAGCAAAGTCAGAAGAGCTCTGCCGGCAGTCTGTGCAGAAGGTGCTGCAATGATTGCAGTTGGTAGACTGGGAAGTGAACTTTGCGAAGACTCATCTCACCCCATCCCAGACCCTGGACTATCTTGGGGCTTGGTTTGAAAGGTATTCCTGACAGATGAGAGAATCTCGAAGTTGTAGAGACAGGTACGTCATCTTCTGGATTTGGAGATACCTAGGACGTGAGATTATTTGCAAGTCCTGGGCTCTGTGGCTTCGATATTGGCCTTGGTCCCTTGGGCTTTCGCTCACGTGGCCTCTTCAGAGGGCTCTCCTATCCAGGTGAAATTCATTGTCAGAGGAGTTTTACCTTCCTCTCAAAGGAGAAGGCAGGGTGAGCCTCTTCTGGTGGCTTCTGTGGGCCAATCTGGAACTTGGTGTTGAGTTGGAGGTTCTGGATTGGGTGTTGGTCACCACTGATGCCAGTTTTTCAGGCTGGGGAGCAGTGTGCCAGGATCGGTCAGCACAGGGCTTGTGGTTGGTCTGTCAGTCAATCAGAGACGAGAGCAGTCAAATGTGCTTTACTTGCCTTGCTGCCATTGCTGCGCGGGTATCTGGTCAGAGTCTTGTTGGACAGCGCAACAATGATAACTTACATCAACCAACAAGGGGGGGTACCAAGAATCGGGCAGTGGCTTAGGAAGCTCAGGAGTTGATTCTTTGAGCGGAACAGCACTTAGAGCGGATATTGGCCTCTCACATTGCCAGGGTTGACAATGTTCAGGTGGACTTTCAATGTTCAGGTTGGAGGACATTGGACCCCGGAGAGCAAGAATTGTCTGAGAGTGCTATGAGTGTAATTTGCAACAGATGGGGATTCCCCCCCCCCCCCCCCAATCTGGACTCAGTGGTGACCAGGGATAATGCCAAGATCTCATGTTTTTTTTCAGCAGGCAAAGAGAGTGCGGGTTAGAGGGCATCGATGCTCTGGTCTTACCCTGGCCTCAAGGTGTTCTGCTTTGTTTTTCCCCCATGGCCACTGGTTGGCAAGGCAATATGGCATATAAACATCCAGGCAACATGATTCTGGTGCCTCCAGAGTGGCCATGTTAACCATGATTTGCGGATCTCGTAAACAGGGCCATAGATGGGCCTCTGTGGTTTGGTCATCTGCTGAATCTTCTCAGCCAGAGTCCAATATTTTCAGAACAGGTGGCTCTCTTTTGTCTCGTGGCCTGACTTTTGAGAGGAGAAGGCTGAGAAAGAGAGACTATCCTTACTCGGTCATTACGACTTGTTGCAGGCCAGGCATTCTTCCACGTATGCAGCATATGTGCAAGTTTGATATGTTTTTGAATCCTGATGTATGGCCAATGGAGTGCAATCTCCACAGGCTATGGTTCTGCATGTTTTGTTCTTTCTTCAAAAGGGTTTGGTCAAGGGTGAAAGTAGCAGCATTGAGCTGTCTCCAAGATAGTTTGTAGGGTCATGCTCTATCGGCGGATCCGAATGTCATGTTTCCTACAAGGAGCAAAGAATTTGCAGCCTTCAGTGAGGAAGGCATGTCTGCCCTGGTATCTTAATCTGGTATTTAAAGGTTTGTGTGAGGCTCTGTTTGAGCCACTCAGAAGGGCAACTTTGAAAGACTTGATTCTGAAGGTGGTCTTGCTGGTTCGGCCAGGAGGATTTTGGAGATCAAGGCTTTGTCATAACAGGATCCCTTTCTGCAGATCTTGGAGTCAGGGGTTTCATTGTGTATGGTGCCTTCCTTCCTGCCCAAAGTGGTCTCGCCATTTCATGTTAATTGGTGGAGCTTCCAGCATTTCCAGATTTGGATTCCTCCGCACCTCAATCAAGGGAGCTTAGGCTATTGGGATATCTGAAAGTTATGAATGATTTTCTTAGATCAGACTAACTTTTCATTCTCTGGAGTGGGCCAAAGAAGGGGTGGCAAGCGACTAAAGCTACAATTGAGCGCTGGCTTAAGGAGGCAATTGCTTCAACATATATATCTAAGGGTTGAGAGCACACGCGACACGTGCTCAAGTGGCCTCTTGGGCCGAGGCACAGCAGGTGTCTCCTCAGGAGATTTGCAGGGCAGCTACTTGGAAGTCGCTGCACACTTTTGCCAGACACTATTGCTTGGATGTCAGGGCTCCGACCCCCAGGGGTTTTGGCTAGAGTTTCCTGCGAGTGGGACTGTCAGGGTCCCACCCACTTTAGGGGTGCTTAGGTACATCCCAGGAGTCTGGACTGATCTGGGTATATACAGGGAAAGGAAAATTGGTTCTTACCTGCTCATTTTCATTCCTATAGTACCACTGATCAGTCCAGAGACCCGCCTAGAGTACAGTGAGGGGTGTCTTCCACTCGTTCTGTTTGTATGATTGCAGAGTTGGTGGTTGCCACTGTTTTTCCTGTATCCTTTTCTGGAACAGATTGTACAATCCAGTTTTCAGTTGTTTTTACATCACCAGCCTCCTGTTCGATGAGAGTGGGGATGGCGGTTAAAGTTTGGCTTTGCTTGGGAGCAGGTCAGTACTGAGGGACTGCAGGTGGCAAACTAGGTTAAGTACAGTGTCAGTGAAATTTTGTCTCCATCTGCTGGCAGGGATGCAAAACCCCAGGAGTCTGGACTGATCTGTGGTACTACAGAAACAAAAATTAGCAGGTAAGAACCAATTTTCCTTTTGCATTTGTTCCTCCTCTTGTGGCTAATTGTAATTTATAAGGATGCAGGGACTATTTTAAGATTACCCTGCATAGAACTATGCTTAATTTCAGCTTTAAGAAGTAACTTAGTTGGACTTTGAGTGTGGATAAAAAAAGATTGGAAAGGTGTATTTCTAGAGTACAAAACATTTCCAAAGGAAATCTTAATATAAAGCACTACTTTTCAAAATGTTTGCATGTGTGTCTCCATGTCATTTTTGCAAATCTGTGCACAGTCCTCAGTTACAAGCCTAACTCTGGCCCCGATGTAATAAGGTGTGCTACCCACGAATTTGCCCATATTTTTTATGTGCAGACTTTACTCTCCATGCAGAAAGGAGTTTGCATGTAAAAAAATGTTCGTGTAAAACTACACTGAAATATAAGACCCAATGTCTACAACATGATACTTAATACAGGAAATCAATACATGTTATATATAGATGAAAATAGAGTGTACCTTCATACGATGCGAACCTGCCAGGTTCTGCTATTGTGTCTGTGAGCCACAAAACGGCTTCTAATCATTAGGTACCTCTATGAGATGGTTAGATTATGTTATTGTCCACGGGTATTGCACTTATCTCATGTTCACACAGTCAGTCTCGTGCCGCCGACACCGGGGTGTTTCGGAGCGAAGCTCCTTCTTCAAGGGCAGTACTTATGTAGGGAGAGACTGCTAAGACATTGTGGAAATCTACATAACATAAAAAACATACCATGACATTCATCCTTAAATTATTGACTTTTTATGTCACTTAATACGGTCACTATGAAGCTGGAAAGATACATACTTGCAATCGCGGCAGTTTCAGTATTGTGGACTTGACGTTAGTAGTGCGATCAGTAATGCTCCGCTATAAAGTGCATATAAAAAAGACACCTTTTGGAACTCTATTATTCCTGAAGTCAATGCTGCCTAGTAAATTGTAGGAGAGACCATGCCGGCATATCTGGACGTGCGATACTTACTGTATTTTTGACGGCTGTCTCTGAGCGGCTCCTTTTACTAACGCGGGAGGCCGCTCTGATGCCGCCATATTTAAAGGGATTCCTCCGAATCAAAATCATGACGTTTAGGGGCGGTCCTACTGACGTCAGAGCTGTGCTTACATTATTATTGTGGCTGGATGTATTTCAGATCATTGTGAGCCACTCTATTTTATCATTGAGCCCGTCTGGTTCCAAAGTATTAAGGCGATGAATCCATTCATTTTCTTTTCTGTTGAGGATATTAACACGGTCCCCACCTCTCCACGAAGCGCGGACTTGCTCCAGTATAGACCATTTCAAATCACCAAATGTATGTCCCAAGTCTATGCAGTGCTGTACCACGGGAGCTTTGATGTCCTGATTATTAATTCGGCATTTATGCTCCGTAAGCCGGATCTTTATTTTTCTTTTTGTTCTGCCTATATAAACCTTGGGACAGGGACATTGTAATGTATAGACAACATGATCTGTGTTACAATTAACGTCATTGTTTAATTTGACCACTGTCCAGTAATGGGATGATTCCAAGTGGTGCCCTGGTGTGCTTGTGGGCAGAAAATGCATTTGCCGCAGATAGTTTGTTCTGTAGTAACTGGATTGACTGGTTCTGAAAGTGCTGCCCTGATGACATGCTGTCGTATGTTGCGGCCTCTTGAATATGAAAAAATGGGCGCATGATTGAACTCTGGGTAGGGACTAAGGACATGCCAGTATTTCATAAGCACTTTTCTTATTTGTGTTGTCAATTGTGTGTGTGGAAGAACACAGATTAAATCTGAAATATCTGGTTTATTCTTATATTGCAAGAGTGTTTCCCTGTCAGAATAAATGGCCCTTTTATAAGCGTGTTTGATCACCTGTTTAGGGTAACCTCTTACTGCAAACCGTGTTGTCAGGGCCTGGGCCTGTTTATGGAACTCTTCTTGTTCTGAGCATAGTCTTGCAATATCTTGCAATATAAGAATAAACCAGATATTTCAGATTTAATCTGTGTTCTTCCACACACACAATTGACAACACAAATAAGAAAAGTGCTTATGAAATACTGGCATGTCCTTAGTCCCTACCCAGAGTTCAATCATGCGCCCATTTTTTCATTTTCAAGAGGCCGCAACATACGACAGCATGTCATCAGGGCAGCACTTTCAGAACCAGTCAATCCAGTTACTACAGGACAAACTATCTGCGGCAAATGCATTTTCTGCCCACAAGCACACCAGGGCACCACTTGGAATCATCCCATTACTGGACAAGTGGTCAAATTAAACAATGACGTTAATTGTAACACAGATCATGTTGTCTATACATTACAATGTCCCTGTCCCAAGGTTTATATAGGCAGAACAAAAAGAAAAATAAAGATCCGGCTTATGGAGCATAAATGCCGAATTAATAATCAGGACATCAAAGCTCCCGTGGTACAGCACTGCATAGACTTGGGACATACATTTGGTGATTTGAAATGGTCTATACTGGAGCATGTCCGCGCTTCGTGGAGAGGTGGGGACCGTGTTAATATCCTCAACAGAAAAGAAAATGAATGGATTCATCGCCTTAATACTTTGGAACCAGACGGGCTCAATGATAAAATAGAGTGGCTCACAATGATCTGAAATACATCCAGCCACAATAATAATGTAAGCACAGCTCTGACGTCAGTAGGACCGCCCCTAAACGTCATGATTTTGATTCAGAGGAATCCCTTTAAATATGGCGGCATCAGAGCGGCCTCCCGCATTACTAAAAGGAGCCGCTCAGAGACAGCCGTCAAAAATACAGTAAGTATCGCACGTCCAGATATGCCGGCATGGTCTCTCCTACAATTTACTAGGCAGCATTGACTTCAGGAATAATAGAGTTCCAAAAGGTGTCTTTTTTATATGCACTTTATAGCGGAGCATTACTGATCGCACTACTAACGTCAAGTCCACAATACCGAAACTGCCGCGATTGCAAGTATGTATCTTTCCAGCTTCATAGTGACCGTATTAAGTAACATAAAAAGTCAATAATTTAAGGATGAATGTCATGGTATGTTTTTTATGTTATGTAGATTTCCACAATGTCTTAGCAGTCTCTCCCTACACAAGTACTGCCCTTGAAGAAGGAGCTTCGCTCCGAAACACCCCGGTGTCGGCGGCACGAGACTGACTGTGTGAACATGAGATAAGTGCAATATCCGTGGACAATAACATAATCTAACCATCTCATAGAGGTACCTAATGATTAGAAGCCGTTTTGTGGCTCACAGACACGATAGCAGAACCTGGCAGGTTCGCATCGTATGAAGGTACACTCTATTTTCATCTATATATAACATGTATTGATTTCGTGTAAAACTACATGCATAAATTGGCATTCCTCCATTTAAATCCCATGTTAATGAAGACATTGGCTGTTACTCCTCAATGCAGAGAGGCATGTAGGCCTAATTCATGGTTTATTAACACTGGAAATTTAATTCCTGGTTAGAGTTTGAGTAAAGTTACTCAGTCTGTGGAGCTGAATTCTGTGTTCTGTATTCAGAATTTATATGCATAAAACAGTTTTTGCAGGAATCAGGTTTTCTATCCATAAAGCATAAACAAATGTTTTTATGTGTAGAAATTGTATTTTGTGTGCTAAGCATGTCTTCTGTGTAAATGTTTGAGTTGGCACACTGTTTTTTTTAAATCACGATGTATTAGCATACTGTTAAGCGTTCTGTATTGGGAGTTAATACAGTTTTTACCATGAGTAAAGAAAATGTGAGGTAAAATTTATCTCATTTTTTATTCACAGTTTATTACATCATGCCTTTCAGAATTGCATGCATCTCAACGTTATGAACTTAACCTTCGATTTACATGAATAAGACTCAAAGTTATGAGCCCAGTTCTTGTTATTAGGTGCCCAGTTTATAAATTATGTGCCTAAAGTTTTGTGCATGTGCAGTTGAAAAGTAACTGATGAGTAAATGGGCAGATACACAGGGCTTTCCACAATATACATACTGTAAAGAATCTCTAAAAAGAGAAATGTGCTCAGTTTGGCTCCTAGCAAAAGCTGGCATAGCGCAAACTAGGGTCTTAAATTGGATTTCTACTTCATATGGCAGAATCTGTTGTCTTCCATGGTCTGCATTTTGCTTCTTTAAAGGTCTGTGTCTTGCTAGGTGTTGCATGTTTAATTATTTGAAATGTTCTTTTCTCTAAGTGCTTTATTAATTCTTTTTTAAATTTCTAGGTTCTGATTGCATCACATCTTCCTTCCTATGAACTCAGGCACAACCAGGTCGAGTCTATATTCCTGTCTGCCATCGACATGTATGGCCATCAGTTCTGCCCTGAGAATCTTAAGGTTTGGATTGTTTCTTAAAAAATAAATTCACTTCTGTTTCAGAAACACTGCAATCTGTGGGCAAGGTTGGTAACACTGATGATTTACATATGCTTACTTGAGAAGCTCGCATTTGTTTTCAGGATTAAGTTTTTATTAAGAATTAATGCCACATTACATAGTTGTACAATACCGCGTTGCACCTGTAAAGGAAAATTAGTTTCTTACCTGATAATTTTCGTTCCTGTAGTACCAAGGATCAGTCCAGGACACCTGGGTTGTGACTCCGCACGGTTGTGACTCCGCACCAGTAGATGGAGACAGATTAAAACTTGTGGGCGGAGCCATATATAAGCCCCTGTGCCAGTCACAGCCCCTCAGTCATACGTAATGTCAAAGTAGAAAAATCCAAAAGCCAACATAGCTAACCATAGAAACTTACTAAGTAAAATAACTCCAACACCCCTACAGGAAAAACAGACTCTCCAACCGGGAGAGCGAACAAAAGAAGGGGTCAGCGTATTAAAAAACAACAATGAGCGGACTCTCCATTACTATAGCGCCACACTGCGGGCGGGATCCTGGACTGATCCTTGGTACTACAGGAACGAAAATTATCAGGTAAGAAACTAATTTTCCTTTCCCTGTACGTACCAGGATCAGTCCAGGACACCTGGGATGTACCAGAGCTAAGTTATCGAGGGTGGGAAGCAGAGAGTCCCGCTCGGAGTACCCTCTCTCCAAATCCCCCAGCATCAGTAGCTTGAACATCCAATCGGTAATGTTTAATGAAGGTATGCAACGATTTCCAGGTAGCCGCCCTGCAAATCTCTTGAGGCGACACCTGAGAAGATTCCGCCCAGGACGCCGCATGAGATCTCGTCGAATGAGCTCGAAGACCCACTGGCGGTGTTTTACCGCGCAGAATGTACGCGGAACCAATGGCCTCCTTGAGCCAACGGGCGATCGTTGTGCGGGACGCCGCAGAACCTTTCTTCGGACCCGACGTCAACACAAACAGATGATCCGTTAAACGAAAAGAATTTGTGACCTCTAGATAGCGAAGAAGAGACCTCCGCACATCTAGTTTTCTCAAATCCCTCAACTTCGGGTCGGAAGAATCACCAACCGCGAAAGCGGGAAGTTCAATCGATTGATTCAAATGAAAAGCCGATACGACCTTAGGCAAGAAAGAGGGAACGGTCCGCAAGGAAACCCCTGAATCAGAAAAGCGCAAGAAGGGCTCTCTGCAGGATAGAGCTTGCAACTCAGAAACCCGGCGAGCCGAAGCAATGGCTACCAGGAATACAGTCTTTAACGTGAGATCTTTGATCGTAGAATGCTTCAGAGGCTCAAAAGGAGCTGAGCATAAGGACGAGAGCACCCAGTTGAGGTTCCAAGAAGGACAAGGGAGCCGCAAAGGAGGACGGAGGTGTTTCGCCCCCCGAAGGAAACGGGAGATATCCGGGTGGAGAGCCAGGGAGACTCCCCGAATCTTACCACGCAAACAACCAAGCGCCGCGACTTGGACCCGTAGGGAACTGCACGCTAAGCCTTTGGCCAGCCCAGCCTGGAGAAAAGCCAAAATATCGGGAATAGCAGCGGAAGTGGGATTAAGACCCCGCTCCACGCACCACTCCTCAAAGACTACCCAGACTCGAACATAAGCCAGAGACGTAGATTGTTTTCTGGATCTCAGCAACGTGGCAACTACCGCGTCCGAGTAACCTTTTTGCTTCAACCGATACCTCTCAAAAGCCATGCCGCGAGACAGAAGTGATTCGCATCCTCCAAACAGACGGGACCCTGACGAAGGAGCCCCGGAAACCCCTGTAGACGAAGGGGTGCCGCCACCGACAACTGGACCAGGTCCGCAAACCACGGACGGCACGGCCACTCCGGCGCCACCATGATCACGTTGGACGGGTGCAATTCTATGCGCCGCAGTATCTTGCCGATCATGGGCCACGGTGGGAACACATACAGTAGCACCTCCGCCGGCCAGGGAAGTGCTAACGCGTCGACCCCTTCTGCTCCTCTTTCTCGGCGTCGACTGAAAAATCTCGGAGCCTTTGAGTTGTTCCACGTGGCCATGAGATCCATGTGGGGCATTCCCCAAGTCCTGCAAATGAGAAGAAACGCTTCTTCCGCTAGCTCCCACTCTCCGGGATCTAGGTGGTGTCGGCTGAGGAAGTCCGCCTGGACATTGTCGGCTCCTGCTATGTGAGACGCAGCGAGATCGCTGAGATGCCGCTCTGCCCAGGCCATCAAGGAACATGCTTCCTCTGCTACTTGAGGACTTTTCGTCCCGCCCTGGCGATTGATGTAAGCCACGGTGGTAGCGTTGTCCGACAATACTCGGATCGCCTTTCCTCGTACAAGGGGTAGAAAAGCTTGCAATGCCAGACGGACCGCCCTGAACTCTAGGCGGTTGATAGACCACCGGGTCTGATCTTCTGACCACAGACCCTGAACCGATTTCTCTTGGCAAACTGCACCCCAACCGGAAAGACTGGCATCCGTGGTCACCACTGTCCAGTTGGGAAGAAGAAGAGATACTCCACAGGAGAGATGTTTGGAATCCAGCCACCAGCCCAGGCTGGAGCGCACCTGATTCTCGAGAGGCAGTGGAAGATAATATTCCTCTGAAATCGGTTTCCAGCGGGACAACAATGAAGACTGCAGTGGCCGCAGGTGAGCGAACGCCCAAGGGACTAATGCCAGCGTTGAGGCCATAGATCCGAGAACTGTCAGGTAATCGCAGACTCGCGGACGGTGTTGAGACAAAAGACGTCGTACCTGAGACTGTAGTTTGCATATCCGATCCTGAGAGAGAATCACTCTGCCCCGTTTTGTGTCGAAAACGGCTCCAAGGTACTCCAAGGACTGAGTGGGTTCCAGATGACTCTTGTTGTAGTTGACCACCCAGCCGAGGGACTGCAAGAATTGTAGCACCCTGGATACCGCTTGCCGACACAGGCTCTCTGACTTCGCCCGAATCAGCCAGTCGTCGAGGTAAGGGTGAACCAGGAGGCCTTCCCGACGTAAGTGCGCCGCCACTACCACCATCACTTTCGTGAATGTCCGAGGCGCTGTCGCCAGGCCGAACGGAAGAGCCCGGAACTAGAAGTGTCTGCCCAGAATGCAAAACCGCAGGAACCGCTGGAAGGCTGGCTGGATGCCCACATGAAGGTATGCTTCTGTGAGATCTAGTAACGCAATGAATTCGCCTGGCCGCACTGACGCGATCACCGAACGAATGGTTTCCATCTTGAAGTGAGGGACCCGAAGACATCTGTTGACTCCTTTCAGATCCAGTATGGGTCGGAAAGTGCCGTCCTTCTTGGGAACTATGAAGTAAATGGAGTACCGGCCCTTGCCGTACTGATCGGCCGGAACTGGAGAGATGGCCCCCAAGCTTTCTAGTCTTCGGATGGTGTCTAGCACTGCCGCCTTCTTCTTGGGATCCTTGCAAGGCGAGACCAGGAACTTGTCCGCTGGGATGCGAGCAAAATCTAACTCGTAACCGTGTCTTATCACGTCGAGGACCCACTGATCCGACGTTATGCTGGCCCATACCCCGAGAAATAAGGAGAGACGCGCCCCCACGTTTGGGACAGCGTGCTGAGGGCGCGACGAGGGATGGGCCGGCCGAACTTCATTGTGAAGGTTTGGAACCTGTACCCGACGGGGCTCCTCCTTGCCTGCCAAAGCGTTTGCCCCGAAAGGACTGCTGCCAGTGAGTGTTTCGAGAAGAGGCCGGCCTGTACGAAGGTCCGGTGGATCTTTGCGGCCTGGACTTCCGGGGACCCCGGAAACGGGCTCTGCCAGAAAACGAAGAGCGCGACCGGGTCCTATCCTCTGGCAGCCTAAACGCTCGGTTCTCACCCAGGGAAACCATCAAGTCATCTAATTCCTTACCAAACAGCAATTTCCCTTTGAAGGGCAATGCCCCGAGGTGAGCCTTGGACAAACCATCCGCCGCCCAGTTGCGCAGCCAAAGGAGGCGGCGTGCCGACACCGCTGCCACCATGGATCTAGCTGAAGTGCGTAAAAGATCATGGAGCGCATCGGCCCCATATGCGATAGCTGCTTCCAACCTATCTGCTTGGGAAGCCTCCTCCGGAGAGAGACCTGCATTCGCCTGCAGTACCTGGGCCCAGCGCAAACTAGCTCGCATAGCGAAGTTCGTGCAAATGGCAGCTCGCACTCCCAAGGCGGAAACCTCAAAAATCTTTTTGAGCTGTACCTCCAACTTTCGGTCTTGAATATCCCGGAGGGCCGTCGCTCCCATGACAGGGATGGTAGACCTCTTCGTGACAGCGGACACCGCCGAATCCACTTTTGGAAGTCGGAGGAGCTCCAGCGCCTCCTCCGGTAAAGGATAGAGTTTATCCATGGCCTTACTGACTTTCAAACCTAACTCCGGAGTATCCCATTCCTTGAAAAGGATATCCGTGGACGAGAAATGAAAAGGAAAGGCGACCGCCGGTCCTGTGAGGCCGAGAAGAACAGGATCCATATTCGCCTCCTGGCGGACCACCACCGGAGGAGCTTCAATTCCCAATTCATGGAGAATGGCCGGGATGAGAGGTGCCAGTTCCTCTCTGTGAAATAGCCGCACCACCTTGGGGTCATCCCCTTCTGCAGCCTGTGCAGCTTTCTCTGCAATGGGCTGTGCAGTACCATCCACTGCTGCCTTCCCGGCCCCCATCAGGGGCTCCTCGGCGGACTCCGTATCATCCTCAGGGGAATCCTCGGGATCCGATTCCTGCGGCACCCCCCTGGGAGGCCGCTTCCCCCGGGACGCACCGTGGGCGATCTCCGCGCCCTTCCTGGTCTTCTTTTTCCGTGGAGGGGACCCGTGGTCGGCCGCACGCGAGCCATTCCCCCGGATGCGCTTGCTGCGCTTGTATTTGAGGACTTTGCGCAGCAACAGCGCAAAATCCTCAGAAAAATCACCAGAATCCGAGGAATCACTCTCGGAAGCCTCCCGGGACCGAAGCCCCTCCGAGGGAACCTCCCCCGCCGTGACACGCTGTGGGGAAAGCGCAGGAGGAAAGGAAGAGGCCCCCACCGTTTCCCGCGAAATTTCCCGGCCGGTGGCCAAGATGGCCGCCACTCCCGCACTAACTGGGAAAAGATCCTGAGGCCTGTCAGCAGAGCTACCACCGCGCGACGGCGAACGCACGACCCGGGAACGAGCCCCCCGCGTCGCTACCGAGGGTCCCTCATCACCCGGGACGCAGGCTGAACAAAGGCTGTCCCTAGAGAGACGCGCGCGCGCCGAGCCGCAGGCCCTGCACTGTGCAGCACGCGGCATGCCGGCGAAAACGCGGGAGAAAAACGGGGCCGCGGCGAAAAAATTACCACAAAAATTAAAAAATTTAAAATAAACAAACAGAGCAATTCGGCGACCTCCCCCCTGCCAATGACGCCCCCCCACCGAGAAAAACGGAGCGGCGACGCCAGGTAACAGAGAGCCGCAAAAACAAAAGTAAAAACTTTTTTTTTTTTTTTTTTTTACAAACAAAAACGCTGTCCCTGGTTCTGAAAAGCCCTTATTCCTGCAGGGGTGAGTGAACCAGGCTCCCTGGTGTCACCCCTGACGCTGCCACTAGCTTAGCCGGGTCCTCAACCCTGGCAGCGGCCTCAACCGGGGGAGGGTAGTCCCCTCAGGACCTCTCAACTCCCCTGGGAGGCAGGGCACCCGGGACTAAGAGATTAAAAGAAAAAAACCCCAATTTGGTATATAAACAACTAAGCCTAATAGAAAAGCCTAGCCCAAAAAATTCAAACCTGACTAACACCAACACCAGAATCAGGTCAGGCAGGGCTGTGACTGGACCTGCACCATCTACTGGAGACAGAGTAAGACTGGCACAGGGGCTTATATATGGCTCCGCCCACAAGTTTTAATCTGTCTCCATCTACTGGTGCGGAGTCACAACCGTGCGGAGTCACAACCCAGGTGTCCTGGACTGATCCTGGTACGTACAGGGAATTTTTTTTTCATGCTCTGTACTTTAACAGATTATGGACATAACTTAGAATGGATGTGGAGGAAAGTGATAGGAAGAGAGTTGAAGGTTCAGATATGTAATGAAACCGCTATCCGATGGGGAGGAGCAATCAGATAGGAGTTAGCAATCTGTTCATTTCGGAGTTAACAGTCTGCTTGGGGGTTAGCAATCTGTAGTATTTAGGAGAGTTGTGGGTGGATCCTTGGACCAGTGACAGATGACCACGCCCCCGGGGGGAGACCCCGAGGGACCACAGGTCAGGCTCAGAGTATGGAGACAGACACACACTAGTTCTTTTATTAGACAGTATACTGAACCACCAGAGGTGGCAGTAGTGAGCTGGAATGCCTGGCTGGGCTGTAGTCCCTCAGAAACTGGAACAGCGATCCCTGGAAACTGAGCTGTAGAGAAACTGAAATATAGTGAGTAGGCAGAGTAAGCAGAGTTCATGTACCGAACCTGATGGTAAGACTCACACAATGACTCATAGAAGCCCAGGAGCTGGAATGTATAGGCCCTCGAGGAGCGAGTACCTGGTTCCAGGGAAAGCTCTGAGAGAGCGATGGTAACTCACAGAATGTAGTAGGCAGTGCTGACTTCCAGGCAGAAGTGAATTTGAAGAAGTCCGGGAACAAGGGCCCTCGAGGAGCGAGTACCGGTTCCAGACTGCAATCTACAAAGTAAGAGGGAGAGCGAGGCCCCCGAGGAGCAGGTACCACTGGTTAGTCCGAGAAGGCAGAGTAGCTTGGAAAGTCGAAGCGAATCCATTGACAATCCTTGCTAACTTGATGTGTTAGCAAATTCTAAGACCTTAAATATCATTCGCGGGTGACGTCATCTTCGGGGTCGCCCCCGAGGTTCGCGCCATCACCGGTACTTCAGTCGGGGCTGCGTCACACGCGCACCCCTAGGCCTCCAGGAAACATGGCGGTTAGCAGCGTGGAGGCGATCTGGGGACGCCGGAGGACCTCGGCAGAGGAACGCCGCGGCAGCCAATCTTCCCGCGAGCGAAGAGGGAGGCGCCAAAAAGGTGAGGAGGGCGGAAAGAGGGCGTCGGGAACAGACGGACACAACAAGATAAGACTTTGGGGGCGGAGGGGGGTATGTGGGGAGAACTGGTATTGTATGCATCTGCACAAAGTAAAAGAAGCTCAGCAGAGCATACTTGGATGGTCTTTTTCTGCCATCATTTGCTATTGGTTACATATTGCAAGATTTTAATCCACCTGCCAAAGTACTGCTTTCGGATTATTCTGTGTGGGAAGCATAAGCACCAGAGTCATGGTCTATTCATGAATTTTCTTTCCTCTGAATACCTTTGAATAGAATCTGGGAAACATTATGTCTTGACTTTTTTCTCGTCGATAGCAGGGCTGAATTAGCCATGCTGTCATGGGATCTGTCAATCAGGTCTGGGAGGCGAAGCTTGTAAAAGCAGAGATTAGAGTTTTGCTCTCTGTGGCTGCGCAGGAAAGTAACGGAATCTCCTCAGTCTTTTCTTTCCGCTCGCGGGATCGCACGCGGAGCTGTTCTCCTCGGTGTTAAAAATTAAATATGTCAAAATCGGGGTTTAAACTCTGTAATTGCGGCAAGGTAATGTCGGTCATGAATGGCCATGACCGATGTTGCCGATGCCTGGGGCCATATCACAATTGTGAGGATTGTGAATTTTGTTCAAGAATTTCTCTGAGAGCCCTGAAACAACGGGCCTACAGGCTTCAGGAACATTTTGCCTCACCGGAGCCATCGCAGGCTCATTCGTCACCTGGCCCCGCTATCTTACTGGTTCCCTCAAAAAAGAGGGCATCAACGTGGGATCCTCAGTCCTCCAATCTTGGAGGTAAGGACTTGGTGAACCGACAAAGGCCATCAGATTTTAAACAATCCATAGAGCCAGAATCGCCGACACATGAGACATTGGCGACAAAACTCTCAGCGCCTGAAACTTCTGCGCCTAACATGCCTTATGCGCATAAATCAACAACGGCGCTTAGCACTTCCGCGCCTGAAGACGTATCGGCGCACAAGACTGCTGCGCAATTGGCGCCGAAGACACTTATGCGCATGGCGCCGAAGGACCCTGTGCGCACGGCGCCGAAGACGTCTGCGCGCAAGGCACCGAAGACGTCTGTGCGTGCGACGAGGGAAACATGCACGGCGCCGAAGATATCTGCGCGCCAGGCATATCTGTTTGCATGGCGCCGGAGACATCGGCGCCGATAGCTCTTGTGCGCATGGAATGATCAATGTGTGGAGAGAGATGAAGAAATGGCAGAAATATTAAACAAATACTTCAGCTCTGTGTTCACTCAAGAAGACCCTGGAGAAGGACCATCTCTACACAACAAGAAACTGGAGGGAAGTGGAATAGATGAAAAACCTTTTACAGTAGAAAATGTAAGGGAAGAGCTAAAGAATCTGAAAGTGGACAAAGCCATGGGGCCTGATGGGATTCATCCAAGGATACTGAGGGAGCTCAGAGATGTGCTGGCGGGTCCGCTGTGTGACCTGTTCAATAGATCCCTAGAAACGGGAGTGGTGCCGAGTGATTGGAGAAGAGCGGTGGTGGTCCCATTTCACAAGTGGGAACAGAGAGGAGGCTGGTAACCACAGACCGGTTAGCCTCACTTCGGTGGTGGGAAAAGTAATGGAGTTATTGTTGAAAGAGAGAATAGTGAACTATCTACAGTCTGGAGAATTGATGGACCAGAGGCAGCATGGATTCACCAGGGGAAGATCCTGTCAGACAAATCTGATTGACTTTTTTGACTGGGTAACCAAGGAATTGGATCAAGGAAGAGCGCTCGATGTCATCTACTTGGATTTCAGCAAAGCTTTTGATACGGTTCCGCACAGGAGACTGGTGAATAAAACGAGAAGCTTAGGAGTGAGTGCCGAGGTGGTGACCTGGAATGCAAACTGTTTGACAGACAGAAGACAATGTATGATGGTAAATGGAACTTTCTCTGAAGAGAGAGCGGTTTTAAGTGGTGTACCGCAAGGATCGGTGTTGGGACCGGTCCTGTTCAATATCTTTGTGAGCGACATTGCGGACGGGATAGAAGGTAAGGTTTGTCTTTTTGCGGATGACACTAAGATCTGCAACAGAGTGGACACGCCGGAAGGAGTGGAGAGAATGAGACGGGATTTAAGGAAACTGGAAGAGTGGTCGAAGATATGGCAGCTGAGATTCAATGCCAAGAAGTGCAAAGTCATGCATATGGGGAGTGGAAATCCGAATGAACTGTATTCGATGGGGGGAAAGGCTGATGTGCACGGAGCAGGAGAGAGACCTTGGGGTGATAGTGTCTAATGATATGAAGTCTGCGAAACAATGCGACAAGGTGATAGCAAAAGCCAGAAGAATGCTGGGCTGCATAGAGAGAGGAATATCGAGTAAGAAAAGGGAAGTGATTATCCCCTTGTACAGGTCCTTGGTGAGGCCTCACCTGGAGTACTGTGTTCAGTTCTGGAGACCGTATCTACAAAGAGACAAAGACAAGATGGAAGCGGTACAGAGAAGGGTGACCAGGAAGGTGGAGGGTCTTCATCGAATGACGTACGAGGAGAGATTGAAGAATCTAAATATGTACTCCCTGGAGGAAAGGAGGAGCAGGGGTGATATGATTCAGACTTTCAGATACTTGAAAAACTTTAATGATCCAAAGACAACGACAAACCTTTTCCGTCAGAAAAAAATCAGCAGAACCAGAGGTCACGAGCTGAGGCTCCAGGGAGGAAGACTAAGAACCAATGTTAGGAAGTATTTCTTCACGGAAAGGGTGGTGGATGCCTGGAATGCCCTTCCGGAGGAAGTGGTGAAGTCTAAAACTGTGAAGGACTTCAAAGGGGCGTGGGATAAACACTGTGGATCCATCAAGTCTAGAGGGCGTGAATAAAGAGGAGGCAGCAAAACACTGCACGGAGCGGCAGTAGCCACAGAGGCATTCACGGAGCGGGATGCCAGTGGTTGGTGTTCCACCTTCACGGAGCGGAAGGATGGAGGGCTGCCATCTCCAAAAAAAACCAAACAAAAAACAAAACAAAAAAAAAACAGAGGTGGGTAAGAGTATGGGGCAGGGGTGTGGCCTGCTTGTTGCAGCGGTTGCTACCCCTAATTGAGCTGGATGTTCACTTGGATGCAGATCCGGGGCTGCTCTCTACATTGGTGGTGGGGTGGAGGGGCATTAGGGCTGGAGGGTACTGGAAGCCAATAGTAACAGGTGGGAGAGAGAAAAAGGAAAAAAAAAAAGGATAAAGTGCGTAGCATGCTGGGCAGACTGGATGGGCCATTTGGTCGTCTTCTGCCATCATTTCTATGTTTCTATGAATCAAAAAGATATGCGCACAAGTCTAGATCTGTGCACAACTCCAAATCGGCGCACAAAACACTGGAACACCCATCTCATGTAATACAACATGGGTTAAAATGACGATGTGGACACTCACAGAGGTCTTACTCCACCTCTCCATCGATAACCCCACCTCGTTTGGGTACTTCCCTTTCTTCGAGAGCTACTTCAACAGAGTTTACAATAAAACGTAGAAAGCGATCACCGTCTTCACGTAGAAGTCATACAGACTCGTCGTCACACTATTATCATAAGCACTCACGGCACTCCCACCACAAAAAGTCGGCAAAGAGGAGTGTAACATGGGAAGTAAGCCCTTCGACTTCTAAATCATCTCATATACCAACTTCAAATCCCTTCTGCCACAGAGAGGTAATACAAGTTGCTTCCTCTAAAGCTTCTACAGCTTCAGAGGATTCGATGGACATAATATGTGAAAAGAAACAGAAAGACCATAAAGTATCTAGTACTTTACCTCAAACCACTCTAATGCAACCTAAAGCATGTGAGTCACAAGAACCAGATGATCGTACAATAATGCCCCCTCGGACAAAAGAGGCATTTTATCAATTATCCCAATCCTTAGCAGGATTTTATGAAACACTTCAGTCATCATTCAAAATGTCTAATCTTGCCTATGTCAGTTCTCCGGAACATAACACACAGACTCCTAGAGAACCATTGGTGGAGCCTCCAACATCTCCCATAGTCAACCGACCAAATTCACCGAATTATAAACAGGATACATCTTTTGATTCTCCTTCACCACAAACATCCCATCATCATCTACGGGATTCCCATCGGATCCGCAGGAATAACCTCAGTAGCCGTATTCCCCTCCGGAAGACCTTACATACCCAAAATTTCTGAAAAAATTGGGTACAATATTGCATCTAGAGGTCCAAAAAGAGACAGACCCTAGATCAGAAACCCTTGGTCTCCTAAAGATTTTCGATACTCCAGGAGAACCAACATCTCTTCCACCACAAGAACTCCTGCATTCCGTCTTACAGAAATCCTGGGAAACACCTTACGCAATCTCAGCGGTTTCCAGGAAGACGGACATAAAATTCCGTATGAGGAAAACATCACCGTTTTCTACTCCACAATTACCTCATGCTTCAATTGTGGTAGAGTCGGCGATGCAAAGATTTAAGAAAATGAAGTCACATTCCTCATACCCACTAGGCAAAGACAACAAATATTTGGATGAGTTTTGCAGAAAAATATACCATAACTCAATGTTGAATGCCCGAATTATGCACCATCAATTCTACATGGTACAATACCTATATGAGTGCATACAAGCTATAAAAGGTATGTTGTCTTCGACTGTGGATCAGATACTTCCGCCTCTACATGACATGGAAGAGTGTTCTCGACACCTTTTGAGGTCAATCTATGAAGCATATGAAACATCTTCCAGGGCATCTGCAACAGCCATTGCAGCCCGAAGACTAGCATGGTTACGCTCAAGTTCGATACGTGAAGATTTACACGAGAAACTAACAAACCTCCCATATACAGGAGATAACCTGTTCGGAGAACGATTCCAGGACACAGTAGGTAAACTGAAGGAGGAAGCTCTAGCAGTATAATCATAACATCACAACCTCACTATTCGACCACACGTCGTTATATGAGATCTACTCGTCGGCAATCATATGCTAGGAGACCTTACGGGTCTTACCAGTCCTTTTATACACCGACATACCCTTCTTACCAGCGTCCTGCTCCACAACAGAATACCTCCAACCAACGTAGAGGTAAAGCACGTAACCAGAGACAGCAGGCACAACAGCCGACTACTGCAGTAAAATCGACTCCATCTTTTTAGTTACCCAGCCACCATCACAGCATCAAGCACCACCCGGCAGGATTCATTCTTGCCTGGCAGCCTGGGAGAGGATAACATCCAATCAATGGGTTTTGGAGATAGTATGGCACGGTTACCAACTCCAAACTGGCTAAAAGACAGGAAACAGAGAGTAGGATTAAATGGGCAATTTTCTCAGTGGAAGGGAGTGGACAGTGGAGTGCCTCAGGGATCTGTATTGGAACCCTTACTGTTCAATATATTTATAAATGATCTGGAAAGAAATACGACGAGTGAGATAATCAAATTTGCAGATGACACAAAATTGTTCAGAGTAGTTAAATCACAAGCAGATTGTGATAAATTGCAGGAAGACCTTGTGAGACTGGAAAATTGGGCATCCAAATGGCAGATGAAATTTAATGTGGATAAGTGCAAGGTGATGCATATAGGGAAAAATAACCCATGCTATAATTACACAATGTTGGGTTCCATATTAGGTGCTACAACCCAAGAAAGAGATCTAGGTGTCATAGTGGATAACACATTGAAATCGTCGGTGCAGTGTGCTGCAGCAGTCAAAAAAGCAAACAGAATGTTGGGAATTATTAGAAAAGGAATGATGAATAAAACGGAAAATGTCATAATGCCTCTGTATCGCTCTATGGTGAGACCGCACCTTGAATACTGTGTACAATTCTGGTCGCCGCATCTCAAAAAAGATATAATTGCGATGGAGAAGGTACAGAGAAGGGCTACCAAAATGATAAAGGAAATGGAACAACTCCCCTATGAGGAAAGACTAAAGAGGTTAGGACTTTTCAGCTTGGAGAAGAGACGACTGAGGGGGGATATGATAGAGGTGTTTAAAATCATGAGAGGTCTAGAACGGGTAGATGTGAATCGGTTATTTACTCTTTCGGATAGTAGAAAGACTAGGGGGCACTCCATGAAGTTAGCATGGGGCACATTGAAAACTAATCGGAGAAAGTTCTTTTTTACTCAACGCACAATTAAACTCTGGAATTTGTTGCCAGAGAATGTGGTTCGTGAAGTTAGTATAGCTGTGTTTAAAAAAGGATTGGATAAGTTCTTGGAGGAGAAGTCCATTACCTGCTATTAAGTTCACTTAGAGAATAGCCACTGCCATTAGCAATGGTTACATGGAATAGACTTAGTTTTTGGGTACTTGCCAGGTTCTTGTGGCCTGGATTGGACACTGTTGGAAACAGGATGCTGGGCTTGATGGACCCTTGGTCTGACCCAGTATGGCATTTTCTTATGTTCTTATGTCCAGTTTGTCACAAAACCCATATTTCTTCATCTTTCCACTCTCAAGATTCACAACTTCCAACCACAACTAGGGGAGGAAATTGCTTTGCTTCGCAAACAACAAGCAATTCGACAAATTTCCCTGGGGACCCAATCAGTAGGATTTTATTCCCCATACTTCCTCATACCCAAGAAGTCGGGTGGCCTTCGTCCCATACTAGACCTAAGGGAATTAAACAAATTTCTCACCAAAGAGAAATTCAAAATGGTATCGTTGAAATCAATCCTTCCTCTGATTCAAACCAATGATTGGATGTGTTCCATCGATCTGAAGGATGCTTAAACACACATTCCAATCCATCCATCCTCGTGGCGTTACCTATGCTTTCGCTACAGGCATCAGCACTACCAGTACAAAGTTCTCCCTTTTGGACTATCGGCTGCACCCAGGGTTTTCACCAAATGCATGGTGTGGTGGTGGCTCATCTCAGACAACAAGGTATAACCATTTTTCCATATCTGGCCGATTGGCTCATAATCGCCCCAGCTCCAAACATCTTACTCGATCGCCTCCTTCAGGTGATACAATGCTTGCAGGAATTAGGATTGGTGATCAATTTTCAGAAATCACACCTACAACAGACACAACAGCTACAGTTCATAGGAGCATGCCTGGACACCACTTACAACTGGGCATACCTACCAAACGACAGATTATCATACTTCCGTCATCTTCTACATGGATTGAACCATACTCAGAGACTTTCTGCTAGACAAGTTTTAGTAGTCCTAGGCCACATGGTGGCGGCTATTTTCACGGTTCCCAACACCAGGCTACACATGAGACGCCTGCAATGGGGCTTGAAACGTCAATGGAAACAACACTCGCAACCTTTGATACAGAAGTTATCATTGACCTCCGAGATGAGAAAGGACATAACATCTTCCTCACAACGCAGGACATAACATCCTCCTCACAACGCAGTCTTAACCACAGATGCATCTCACAAGGGCTGGGGTGTACACCTCGAGATTTACAAAACACAAGGGTTATGGACAATCTCGGAACAGAACCTGCAAATAAATTTATTGGAACTCAGAGCGATTCGGAATGCATTACAATTGTTCCAAGACCACCTGAAGGGCCGCAGGGTCATGATCTACATGGACAATCAAGTGGCAATGTTTTACATCAACAAATAAGGAGGGTCCGGTTCATGGTCCCTTTGCAAGGAGACCCTGACAATCTTCGAACACGCTCACAGAAATTGCATATATCTGCAAGCAACTTACCTACCAGGCGTGGCAAATACAAGAGCGGACAGGCTAAGTCGCATCTTTCATCCTCACGAATGGGCACTCAATACAGAAATAGCCCAAGACATATTCAGGCAGTGGGGGACACCTTCGATAGATCTCTTTGCAACGGAGATCAATGCTCAAGTCCCCAAATTCTGCTCGATAAGACCAAGCCAATTCAGGATCACTCAAGATGCCTTCCTCATTCCGTGGACGATAGGCTTCTTATACGCCTTTCCTCCCATACCACTCATAACAAGGACAATTCAAAAGTGCATAGCAGACAAAGCTCAACTGATATTCATCGCCCCGGCCTGGCCGAGGCAACCATGGTACAGTTTCCTTCTCCCACTATCCATCATGGATGCAATTCGGTTACCGAATCACCAAGATCTTCTCTGCCAAGATCAAGGGACGCTTCTACACCCGCTACACTCATCTCTCCACTTGACAGCATGAAGATTGAATGGCTCCTTTTAACAGAACAGGGAGTTTCCACTTCGGCACAATTCATTTTGTTAGAATCCAGGAAACTCTCAACGAGGAAAAATTATAATTATAAATGGAAACGCTACTCTACCTGGTGCACTTCCAAAGGTGTACCACCATTGGACTGCTCACCTGAAGTGCTCATTGATTATCTTCATACACTATATGCAGCTGGTCTAGCAACATCATCCATCAGAGTTCATCTCAGCGCCATAGTGGCATATCATAGGCCAGTTAACAATATTCCTGTATCCAATCACATCTTACTATCTCGTTTCATCAAGGGGTTAACTCACCTTCATCCTCCAATCTCTAAGCCTCCAGTTCCATGGAACCTCAACATAGTTCTGGAACAGCTCATGCTTTTCCCGTTTGAACCTAGGCACATATTAAATACCTCACATGGAAAGTTGTATTCCTGTTTGCATTAACATCGGCAAGAAGAGTTAGTGAATTATAGGCCTTGGTCCATTATTCTCCATATTTACAATTTCATCACCAAAAGGTAGTTCTCTGAACTCACCCATCCTTCCTACCAAAGGTGGTTTCTCAATTCCATCTCAATCAGACCATGGAATTACCCACCTTTTTCCCTAAACCTCATGCAAATGATAGGGAAAAACTACTGCACACACTAGATTGCAAAAGAGCCTTGGCATACTATAGAGAAAGGACAAACTCGGACTCCCGTGTTTCTCAACTCTTTGTCTCCTTTGACCCAAAGGCACCTGGATTACCAGTGGCTAAACGCACCATCTCCAGCTGGATAGCGCAGTGCATCAAATTCTGTTACGACAAACAGAAACTACAACTACATTCAGAGCCTAAAGCTCGCCAAGTCAGTGCAGTAGCAGCCTCACTGGCACACCTAAAGAATGTGCAACCCATAGATATTTGCAAGGCAGCTACATGGTCATCGCTTCATACCTTCACATCTCACTACTGCCTTGATCAACAGGCAGGCACTGATGCGAAGATAAGGCAAGCAATCCTGCAATCTCTATCCTCCTGTCCACGGTGACCGCCACACTGTCAAAGATCACGTACAAATATATATATCATAAACAACGTGATCGGGAGCTTGGGACTCCCATGACAGCATGGCTAATTCAGCCCTGCTATCGACGGGAAAAAGCAAGTTTGCTTACCGTAAATGGTGTTTCCGTAGATAGGATAAATTAGCCATGCTGACCCACTCTGCTCCCTGGCAGTCACCTAGTCTTCGACTACACTACAGCTTAATCACAGACTGAGGAGATTCCATTACTTTCCTGCGCGGGAAACACGCGCAGCCACAGAGAGCAAAACTCTAATCTCTGCTTTGACAAGCTCCGCCTCCTGGACCTGATTGACAGATCCCATGACAGCATGGCTAATTCATCCTGCTATCTACGGAAACACCGTTTACGATAAGCAAACTTGCTTTTTCCTCTTTGTGATTGAAATTCTTCTATTTATTCTTTTCTCCCCCCTACATTTGTACACCATTGTTTAATTTCCTTTTATGTATTCTTTTTTTTTTTTTGTTATTACATAATTTTAGGCCTTTGATTCTTAAGTCAAGGTATATTCAATGTATTAAAAATTTAATAAATATAAAATTTAAAAAAAAGAATCTGGGAAACAGTTCATTATTTGGAACTTGTAGTTTATACATTGCAATTACTGTTTTGTTTCTGTGTTTATATGGTGCCCTATCTTGGCAGCTTACAGAAAAATTGCAAAATGCACAGAAGCTTGGTCAGACATAATGAAATAAGAAATTATCCAAAACCACATTCCCTGTACGTATCCAGATCAGTCCAGAGTCCTGGATTTTGCCTCCCTCCCAGCAGATGGAGACATAGAAAGTTTTACTGACACTGTAACATAACCTGGTGTGCCACTTGCAGTCAATCAGTATTTTTCTGTCTCCAGCAGATGGAAGTTGGTGCAAATCCTGCAGTCTGAAGAGAATTAAAAAAAAAAAAAAAAAAGAAAGATAATTACAGTATTTTCTGGCGTATAAGACGAGTTTTTAACCCCTGAAAATCTTCTCAAAAGTCAGGGGTCATCTTATACGCCGGGGGTCGTCTTATAGGGCGAATAATTACCATATTTTTTGCTCCATAAGACGCACTTTTTTCCCCCAAAAGTGGGGGGAAAAATGTCTGCGTCTTATGGAGCAAATATAAAAAAAAAAAAAAAATCTAACAAAACCCCCCACCCTCCTGACCCCCCCAGACCTGCCAAATTAATTTACTACAACCCCCCACCCTCCTGACCCCCTCAAGACCTGCCAAAAGTCCCTGGTGGTCCAGCGGGGGTCCGGGAGCGGTCCTGGAGCGATCGCCTGGACTTGGGCCGTCAGCTGCCAGCAATCAAAATGGCGCCGATGGCCCTTTGCCCTTACTATGTCACTGAGGTCGACCAATGGCAGCGGTAGCCCCTGTGACATAGTAGGGGCAAAGGGCCGTCGGCGCCATTTTGATTACTGGCAGCCAACGGCCCTTTGCCCTTACTATGTCACAGGAGCTACCGCTGCCATTGGTCGACCCCAGTGACATAGTATTTATTTATTTATTTATTTATTTATAACTTTTCTATACCGAAGTTCAAATAACAGAGTTAATTATCACTCCGGTTTACATTGCAACCATAAAAAATAGTAAGGGCAAAGGGCCGTTGGCGCCATTTTGATTGCTGGCAGCCGACGGCCCAAGTCCAGGAGATCGCTCCCGGACTGCTCCTGGACCCCCACTGGACCACCAGGGACTTTTGGCAGGTCTTGGAGGGGTCAGGAGGGTGGGGGGTTGTAGAAAACTAATTTGGCAGATTTTGTGGAGGGGTCAGGAGGGTGGGGGGTTGTATTTAATTAATATGGCAGGTCTTGGTGGGGTCAGGAGAGTGGGGGATTGTATTTAATTAATTTGGCAGGTTTTGGAGGGGGTCAGGAGGGTGGTAGGTTGTATATAATTTGGCAGGTCTTGGAGGGGTCAGGAGGGTGGGGGTTGTATTTAATTAATTTGGCAGGTCTTGGGGGGGGGTCAGGAGGGTGGGGGAAGCTGAGGGATTAGTTTTAAAGGGTCGGGGTGGGTTTTTTGTTTATCGGCTCGGGCGCAGCCGATTAAAAAAAAAAAAAAAAAAACCCGATCGGGCCGGACGAAAAAAACCCCATGATGTGAATCGGAACCGGAATCAGAACTGATTCCGGTTCCGATTCACATCTCTATTACCGGTACCTCCTTCTCTGCCTCTCAGATCTCGCACATGCATGTCTGCGCCGCTTCACTGCAGTCCTCAGGAGCTAGATCTGAGAGGCAGAGAAGGAGGTACCGGTAATAGGATACAAGGGTGGGCCAGAGGGATGCGTTACCGCTCTGATAGTCTTGGAGACAGGGAAGGCTGGGCAAGCAGGGAGAGCTGACCAATCCAAGCAGGATTTGTATACAACAACCAGCCAATCGCCGGTAAGGTACATCGCTTGCCGTGATTGGCTGGTTGTTGTATACTGGGTACCACATACAGTATGGTTATGTAGTGACACAGAAGGGTAGTCTTATACGGCGAGTATATCCCAAACTCTATATTTTAACTGGAAAAATTGGGGGTCGTCTTATACGCCGGAAAATAAGGTAGTAAAAAGCATTAGAGATGTTTTCTCTCTTAGCCCTCCCTGAAAGTCGGTAGGCCCTGGTGGGGGAATGCGGGAAGGGTTGGCAACCCTTGAGTCTGCCTGTTTGCCTTTACCTGCTGAGGAAGGAGATATCTGGTGCAGCCAGTTCCCTCTCCCCTCTTCCCTCTTCCTCAGATGGACAGCCAGAGCATGAAGCAAGTATAAGGTTTTCTTAAAATAAATAAATAAATAAATAAAAGCCGGTCGAGCGCTTCTCCCTGTCGGCGCTCCGCGGGTCATCAGCCGTCCTGCCTCATTTCTTTCGGCGCTCTGGGGGCTCGTTTCTTTTTACAAAAAAAGCAGGAGCAAGGCTCCCAGCATTTTTCTGCTGTGATGCCTCGCGGTAGGCAGTGCATGGTGTGTGGGGACACATGTGAGCGACTCTCCCACACTGGCATTTGCTCCTGCTGCATCTCCAGAGTAGAAGGCAGTTTGGGGGGGGGCACAAGCAGCTGTCATGAGTGCTGGAGGATTAGGGCAGCCTGACGCCTTCCCTGTTTTGGCGGGAGCGGCAGCCATTTTGTCCTCCCTCACGGCTGCATCTGACAAGCCTTGCAGGAGGCTGCCCTACCTCTTTGCTCAGCCACTTTCGCTGGCTGAGCAAAGGCCTCTAGAGCCCAGGGGGCCCAGGGATTCTCTGTTGGATGATGATGATGAGGACCACCTCCTGGAGTAGGATCCTGAGGGAGCAGAGGATTTTTCCCCAGATTTTATTTTGATAATGCACAAGGCCTTTTTGGCTAAGAGGGCAGCTGAATGTCGCCATCTTAAGTCAATGGACCTTCAGGTGCCAGTGGTGGCTAAGAGACCCCGATCATTTCCTCCTGGTGGGCCAACTAGAGTTAGGAGGGTTCTGGCTTGCCAGTTGCCCTAAGGGAAGATGGCAGAGAGCTCGGAGGCCGAGGTCGCTCCAGTGATTGATCCATCAGGAGTAGATCCTCATTTGGACGGTATGGACCCGGATGAGGCACAGGATCAAGTTTCTCCGGTGGAGGGGGATGATCTGAACGTTGTCCACCTTTTTTGCTTGGAGGAATTGAGGCCCTTAATATACCCTGTGTTCTTAATGAGCAGGGTATTAAAGAGCCACAAGTGTATGTGGATTACAAAGGAGTGGATCCGGTCATGTGAGGCCTGAGGGGGCCGACCAAAACTTTTCCTTTTCACAAGTCCATGAAGGAGTTAGTTCTATGAGAGTGGGAGACTAAAGGTTGGCAGAGCCATGGAGAAGTTGTACCCCTGTACCTGAGGACACGTTGATCTTCTGCGGATGCCGAAGGTAGATGCTTCAGTATCGGCCGTGACAAAGAAGACGATGATCCTGGTAGCTGGTTCGGCCGCATTTAAAGATATGCAGGATAGGAAGTTGGAGGTACATGTCAAGAAGATCTTTGAGGTTTTGGCATTGGAGCTGCTGTGTGTAACAGTTTTATGTTCTGCACCGGTTTGTGTTGGGTGCAGCAACTGCAGTCCGACAAATCGTCTACGGAGGACGCACAGCAGGTAGAATGGCTAGATGCCATTGTGGCCTATGGGGTGGATGCTTTGTATGATCTTAAATGCACTTCCTCTCAATTGATGATGTCTGCGGTTTCTGCCAGAAGGCTTTTCTGGTTAAGGAACTGGTCTGCGGATGTTTGATCTTAGTCCCAGTTGGGGTGGCTTCCCTTTAAGGGGAAGTTGCTTTTTGGAGAGGACTTGGAGCAGTTGGTGAAGCTTCTCAGAGAGACTAAAGGGCACAAGCTGCCAGAGGACAAGTCAAGGCTCAGCAGAAGCTTCTCTTCGACATGGTCACGTTTCCGGTCGGGCCGGCGTTCCCGTCAGTTTCGTCCTTTTGCTGGGGGTCAGAGACAAGGAACTGGAAGTCTGCAGTCTTGGACCCAATCCTTTTGAGGCTGGTGACAGTCAGAAATGGTTCCGGTTAAGGAGCCCCTGGTGTCAAGTCCTCCCAATGAAGCGGGGCTGACCCACTCCTTGCATCGTAGGTCGATTTACATCCTTTCTTGAGGAGTGAGCCAAGATCACTTCGGACCTTTGGTTCCTAAGTGTGATACAACACAGTTATACTTTAGAATTTGCTCGGCCGCTAAGTGACAGATTTCTGATGTCCCCATGCTTGTACTGGGAAAAGGTAATCGAGTAAGGGCTGACATCTGTGTCAGGAGCCATTGCACTTATGAGCAGAAAAAGTGAGTGGTTCGAGAAGCCATCGATCATCTCAGTGTCTTGGGGTCCATAGTGCCAGTACCGGTTGAGGGAAGGTATTTTGTGGTCCTAAAGAAGGATGACGCCTTTCATCCGATTCTGGATTTAAAGAAGGTCAATCTGGTGCTCAAGGTCCCCGTTTTCAGATGGAAACGCTGAAGTCAGTGATTCTGCAATGCGCAAGGGGGAGTTTTTGGCTTCTCTAGATTTGACCAAGGCCTAGCTTCAAGTTCCAATTCTTCTGGACCATCAACGGTTTCTCAGGATCATGATCCTCTGAAATCATTTTCAATTTTGCGCCCTGCCATTAGGATTGGTAACAGCACCAAGGACCTTTACAAAGGTGATGGTAGTGGTAGCGGCAACTCTGTGGCAGGAGGGTGTGCTGGTCCACCTGTATTTGGATGACTGGTTGATTCAAGCGAAGTCTGAGGTCCTCTGTCAGCAGTTAGTGGCAGTAGTTCTGCAGCTCTTACAGCCCTTTGGCTGGGTGGTGAACTGTCCCAAGAGCCAGCTGGCGTCATCTCAAGTTCTCTAGTTCCTAGGGGCATGCTTCAACACCAGGCTTGGAAAAATTTCTCTCACCGAAGAGCGGATTTCAAAATCCAGGTACAGATTGGAAGATTTCTAAGCAATCCGATTCCCAGAGTCTGGGATTATCTGCAAGTTCTTGAATCTATGGCTTCCACTTTGGAATTGGTCCTTTGGGTTTTTGTTCATATGCGGCCTCTTCAGTCGGCCTTGCTTTCTAGGTGGAATCCTGCCTCGGAGCAATTTCATCTACCTGGATTGGTGGCTGTGTCAGGATAATCTGTCCCGTAGGATGCCTTTGGAGGTTCTGAATTGGATAGTGGTCACAACCGACGCCGGTCTCTCTGGATGGGGGGCTGTATGTCAGGCTCAAGTGGTGCAGGGACTATGGTTTCCAGTGGAGACGTCTTGGTCCATCAACCGTCTGGAGATGAGAGCAGGTCGTCTGGCGTTACAGGCCTTCTTTCCTCTTGTTCAGGGCAAGTCAGTGAGAGTATTGTCAGACAATGTGACGACGGTGGCCTTCCTCAACCAATAGGGTGGTACCAAGAGTTGGGTTGTGGCACAGGAGGCATAAGAGTTAATCCAATGGGCAGAGCTCCACCTGGAGATGCTGGAAGCTTCCCACATAGTGGGGCTAGACAATGTCCAAGCGGATTTCCTCAGTTGCCAACAGCTGGATCCCGGAGAGTGGGAATTGTCAGAGGAGGCCATACTCCTGATTCATCACAGGTGGAGAGTACCATGCATGGACCTCATTGCAATGTGCAGCAATGCCAAGGCTCCGAGATTCTTCAGCTGAAGGAAAGAGCACGGAGCAAAAGGGCTTGATGCCTTGGTCCTCCCATGGCCACAAGGAATCCTCCTGTACGTGTTTCTGCTGTGGCCATCAGACTGCAGGTGGCACAACAGGTTATGTTACACTGTCAGAGAAACTTTCTCTGTCTCCATCTTCTGGAAGGGAGGCAAAATTCAGGAGTTTGGACTGATCTGTGGTACTACAGGAATGAAAATTAGCAGGTATAGACCAATTTTCCTTTTGTATGAATCTTTCTGCATTAGTGTGTGCATAATATTTTAATGATTTCATCTAACCATCATCTTTGATGTTTTTTTCCCAACAGAAACTAATCCTATCAGAAACTTCCATCTTTGACGTTCTGCCCACTTTCTTCTATCACAGTAATCAGGTGGTGCGCAGGGCGGCGCTGGAGGTAAGGAGTAAAGGGGAAACATACAAAGTTCACAGCCATGAAATAAAGTGGCGGAGTTATGTCGAATTTTATTGGGTACTGTAGGCTGTTTAAAAAAAATAAAATTAAATTTAAAAAATACAGCAAGGTGCTTAAAGTAAGACTCATCTCATACAGAGTTATCTTACTTAGCTAGCTTGTTTAATGGAAATTCTCTGAGGACAAGCAGGATGGAGGTCCTCACACATGGGTGACATCATCCGATGAAGCCCGGTATGAAACTTTGGTCTCAAAGATTTTCCATCGATAAGCGAGTGAAGAGCCTTGCTGATTGGGTGTGACGTCCCCTGGCGGCACGGTTCGGAACCTTCTTCTAAGGCAGAGGTTTCTGCTCTTTTCATGCGCAGGTGTTCCTGCGCGAGTACATCAGTCGTCATCAACGGTTTTCCTCAGTTGCTTTTTTTTCCGCATCGCATGCAGATGCAAATCTTCTCTTCAGTCGCAGTTTTTTCAGAAGATGTCAGTGGGTGAAGAAAGCCCCGGGGTTTAAATATTGTTCTTGCGAGCACATCATGTCTGCAAAGACAGACACAACTATCGTCTCCTGAACTGAACACAGTACTCCAGGTGAGGCCTCACCAAGGCCCTGTACAAGGAAGTGATGATCCCCTTGTACAGGGACTTGGTGAAGCCTCACCTGGAGTACTGTGTTCAGTTCTGGAGACCGTATCTCCAAAGGGACAGAGACAGAATGGAGGCGGTCCAGAGAAGGATGACCAAAAAGGTGGATGGTCTTCATTAAATGACTTATGAAGAGAGATTGAAGAACCTAAATATGTATACCCTGGAGGAGAGGAGGAGCAGGGGTAATATGATACAGACTTTCAGATACTTGAAAGGTTTTAATGATCCATGGTCAACAACAAACCTTTTCAGTTGAAAAAAAGTCAGTAGAACTAGGTGTCACAATTTGAAACTCCATGGAGGAAGACTCAGAACCAATGTCAGGAAGTATTTCTTCACGGAGAGGGTGGTGGATGCCAGGAATGCCCTTCTGGAAGAAGTGGTGAAGACTAAAACTGTGAAGGATTTCAAAGGGGCATGAGATAAACACTGTGGATCCATAAAGGATAGAGGATGAGAATGAAGAGAAAAGCTAAGGGGGTGGCTTGCTGGAATGGAGGCTACTACCTGGTGATTACTACCCTTACTCAATAAGCCTTCACACGGTTAATGCAACTCCAACATTGCTCTCTGCTTCAATGGCAAGGGGAAATGTGGAAAAGAGGATTTGCATTCAGACAACAACCAACAAGGACTGAACTACACAGTCTGGGTAAACAAATAAACGTGGGGGTAGCTTGCTTATTGCAGTGGTTACTACCCTAAACCAATTAAGCCAGATACTTCACTTTGAATGCATATACAGCGTTGCTCTCTGCTTCAATGGCAGGGAAAAATGTGGAAAAGAGGATTTACATTCAGACAACATCCAACAAGGCATTGATCTGTGCAGTCTGGGTAAACTTGCTTGATGCAGCGATTTCTACCCTTAACCATTAAGCCTTATGCTCACCTTTGATGCAACTCCAACATTACTCTCTGCATCAATGGCAGGGGTGGCAGGAAATTTGAATCAAACAGTTACCAACAAGGGCCCTGAACTTGGTGGTCAGTGAAATAGCTAAGTATGGGAAAATATGTGTGGGAGTTTGCTGGGCGGACTGGATGGGCCGATTGGTCTTTTTCTGCCGTCATTTCTATGTTTCTATGTTTATGCCTCGGTCCGGAGCACGACCTGGCTGTGTGCAGGGACTTCAGCTGCATGTCCCCTCGGGCCCGGAGGCAAAGGGCCGAGAAGATTGCCAGACTTAATGAGGATGTGGGTTCCTCACCTTCGAGCAGCTGTGTGCCCTTTCCATGGCATTCGACTCATTCTTCACCGGCCCGAAACAACGGTCAAGAGATGCTCAGAAGAGGGCGTCCTTGGAAGACCCAATAGCCTCAGGCCATCAGAAGAAATGAAAATATCCCAAAGCGTCTAAAACCAGGCCCAAAAAATATCAAGACCAGTGTTTCATCGACGCAGCCATAGTCTGCGAAGCCATCCGCCTCGACTTACGGCAAACCAGCGCGGGACTCCACTGAGCAAACTAAACGGATGCCTACCACTTAAACGATTGACTCATCGATGCACCCCGATGCGAAGCATCGGCGTCGTCCCATGATGCAACTGTCGGTCTGTGAAGCACATTCATCTTACCATGCCTCACCTGCATCATCCCGCGACGCATATGCGTCCGTCCATCCAGGAAGCCAAGCGGAAAGCGAAGCATAAGCATGGCATGTTCTGATTTGGAAGGTGGACCCCTGTTCTGAAGGTAGAGTTAGTGCTATCCCAAAAGGGGTTTAACCCTTTTAGGTCTCTACCGTCAGAGGGCAAGGCCTGAAGATGCAGATGTTGAAATGAAGACTTCACCCTGAAAGCTCGTGATTCCCCCAGGAGGAGCCCGTAGGAACCTGGCCGCTGGACTAAGGAGATTCACTGAAACTGAATGTAGGTCTGGATGCAGGCGCCTCCTGCAGGTCGAGGATTCCAGATGGCTGGCGCCTCCAGTAGGTTGTAGACAGTCCCGGAGTGGGAGTCGAAGAATAGTCAAGAGCTGGTTCAAGGATTGAAGTCCAGAGAAGGGTCATAAGCCGGTCCAGAAGCAAGTCAGGAGAGTGGTCCGAAGCCATTCCAGGAGCGAATCAGGAGAAAGGTCCGAAGCCAGTCCAGGGTCAAGTCAAGGAAACAGTCCAACAGGAAGCAGGAACAGGACGAGGAACGGAACCAGGAACACGGAGCACAGGCAACTCCCTCAAGAGCCTCAGTACCAAGGCAAGGTCTGAGGAGCTGACCTTGCCTTAAATACCCAAAGTGAGGGAGGAGTCCCAGGAAGGAGCCACGACAACTTCCTGTTGTGGCTCCTTTAAATCTTATCTTCAGCCACACGCACGGCTCTAAGACAGCCAGGAGGGGGAGGAGTCATCCCAGCCGTGCAGGGCCCTGCAGCTGGCCTAGCAGCGGCCATGGCTGCGAGGAGAGCGCTGGAAAAGGCTACCTGCACCAGCAGGAGTCTCGGAGCAAACCCGTCGCCGCAGGTGAGTGCTTGGTCCCGGCCGTGGACTGCTGCGGCCGGCGGCCATGACAGTCGGCCGCAGCCCACTGCAGCCGACAGCCATAACAGTACCCCTTCCTTTAGGCCCTCCCTCTAGTAGGCTTGGGTTTACCTGGATGTTCATTGTGAAAGTTCTTGAGAAGGGTCTTATCCAGGATGTTCTTAGTAGGCTCCCAAGAATTCTCCTCAGGTCCGAATCCTTCCCATGCTAGGAGATATTCCCATATATTGCCTCATTTCCGGACATCTTGTACTTCACGCACTTGATATATAGTCTCCGCTTCTGCCCTGGGTTGGGGAACGTCGGGGACCTTCCGAGTAGACCAAGAGAGGATCAACGGCTTCAGGAGTGACGTGTGGAAGGAGTTATGGATATGCAATGTGGCCGGCAAACGAAGCTGGTAAGTCATAGGACCAAGCTGTCGCAGCACCGGAAAGGGCCCAATATAACGTGGGGCCAAGCGCATGGAAGGAACTCCCAACTGGATGTGCTTAGTGCTAAGCCATACTTTTTCTCCTGGACGAAACTGTGGTGCTGACCACCGATGTTTGTCAGCAAACTTCTTGGTGGTTTGAGACGCTTTATGGAGCATGTGTTGAGTATGAATCCAGAGCCGCCGCAACTGCACAGCAGTACGTTGGGCTGCGGGTGATGGTACCGGCAAAGGCAATGGCGGCCTGGGTTGTCTGCCGAATACAGTCTGGAACGGGGAGGCCCCCGTAGAGGTACAAGCCCCCGTAGAGGTGAGTTGTGCGAAAACTCAGCCCATGAGAGAAGTATCACCCAATCGTCCTGACGGGAGTTGACATACATCCGAAGAAATTGCTTTAAAGTACGATTAGTACGTTCTGCCTGACCGTTAGCTTGTGGATGAAACGTCGTGGTATAGTCCAGAGAAATGTGAAACTTCTTACAGAGATTGAGCCAATAACGGGCCGTGAACTGAGGTCCGCGATCAGATTCAATGTGTTGTGGCAGACCATGGAGGCGGAAGATATGGAGCATGAATAGTTGGGCCAAGCGAGGAGCGGACGGGAGGGAGGGTAGTGGGATAAAGTGGGCCATTTTAGAAAATCGATCCACTACTACCCAAATTACTGTGTTGCCTTCTGAAGGCGGAAGATCCACAATAAAGTCTGTAGAAATGTGTGTCCAAGGCTTCTTGGGGGTAGGTAACGGCTGTAAAAGTCCCCAAGTTTTTCCCGTGGGAATTTTGTGTTGCGCACAGGTCGGGCAAGAATCCACATATGCTCGAATGTCCTTGCGCATCTCCGGTCGCCAATAATATTGCTGAAGGAGCGTTTGCGTCCGAGCTCGTCCCGGATGACCAGCTAACTGCGAATCGTGCCCCCAGGCTAGTACTTTGTTACACAGTCTCTTAGGCACCACCGTTTTACCAGGAGGAATGGTAAATGTCGCCGAGGGTAATGCAAGCCGGGTCTATAATATGTTCATTTAATTCAATTTGTATAATTGGTTTATTCTCCTGACAATGTTATTTAATGTTGTTTAAATGTTAATTGTTTCATGTAATGCCATTTGGTAAGTTATTGTTCTATGTAAACCGGTTTGATTTGTATCTAATGTAGGAAGATCGGTATATAAAAACAAAAAATAAATAAATAAATAAATGTTGAATAGGCTCATCGATGTCTTCTGCAGAAAAGGATCGGGATAAGGCATCTGCCTTAATATTCATGATCGCCAGTTGATATCGCAATTCAAAGTCGAACCGAGTGAAAAAGAGTACTCACCGTGGTTTCAAACGTTGTGCTTGTTGGAGATATACCAGGTTCTTATGGTCAGTGAAAACTGTTATACGATGTTGAGCTCCCTCCAGCCACTGTCGCCATTCTTCAAATGCCAGTTTAATGGCAAGGAGTTCTTTATTGCCGATGGAATAATTACATTCGGCAGATGAAAATTTCTTAGAAAAATAGGAGCAAGGATGAGAAACTCCTGTAGAGTCATTCTGGCTTAAGAGAGCTCCAGCCCCTTCAGATGAGGCATCCACTTCTACCACAAACGGACGTCTGGGGTCAGGGTGTCAGACAGGGTTTTTTGAGAAAAGAATTCTTGAGTGCATGGAACGCTTCTTCAGCCTCTACAGGTCAGGACTCAATGCTAGCCCCTTTGCGAGTAAGGGCTGTGAGAGGTATAGCCAACTTAGAGAAATTCTGAATAAAACTACGATAATAGTTAGCGAAACCAAGGAAACGCTGGAATGCCCGTAACTCATTAGGTTGAGGCCATTCTTGAATACATTTCAGTTTAGAAGGATCCATCTGAAAGCCTTGTTTGGAGATGATATACCCCAGAAATGGTAATGACTCTTGTTCGAAAATGCATTTTTTGATTTTAGCATATAGATGATTTTCTCTTAGCCGTTGAAGAACCATCTTAACGTGTTCACGATGAGACTGTAGTTCGGAAGAGAAAATCAAAATGTCGTCTAAATAGACGACAACGCAGACATAAAGCAGGTCTCGAAATATCTCATTGATGAGATTCTGCAATACTGCTAGAGCGTTAGTTAATCCAAATGGCATGACAAGATATTCGTAATGTCCATCTCTGGTATTAAAAGCCGTTTTCCACTTGTCTCCCTCTCGTATCCTGACGAGATTGTATGCTCCTCGAAGGTCCAATTTAGAGAACACCTTGGCCCCCTGTAAACGGTCAAATAGTTCCGCTATGAGTGGCAATGGATACCGATCTTTGATAGTAATGGCATTTAGCCCACGGAAGTCAATACATGGACGCAGAGTCCCATCTTTCTTTCCAACAAAAAAGAAGCCAGCTCTGGCTGGGGATTTAGAACATCTAATAAATCCCTTCTGTAAATTTTCTTGAATATATTCCGTCATGGCACGGGTCTCCAAGGCGGATAACGGGTAGACCCTACTGCGAGGTGGGGTAGCTCCGGGAATCTAATTTATACTGCAATCAAATTCTCGGTGTGGAGGCAAAGTGTCAGTGGCCTTTTTGGGAAAAACATACGAAAACTGACTGTATTGTGGCAGTAATCCTTCAAGATGGGAGGTGCAAATGATACTGCATGAAGTGTTAGTTCTTTTAATGCAGGTCTTATGGCATGCTTGACCCCAGTGGGAAAGGGTTAAAAATGTCCAGTCAGACTGTGGATTATGCTGTTGCAACCACGAAATGCCAAGAACTATTGGATGAATAGCTTTCTGGATAACATACAAAGAAATCTTTTCAGTGTGATTCGGTGCAATGTGGCACTCCATCGGATTGATGAGTTATCCTCCCTGGCAGAGGATCACCATGAATGGAAGATACAATTAACTACTAAAGCCAGAGTGGAGAACTGATGGTCTCCCAGACACAAGGTGACTTGCAATGTTAGTGGGGGAGATGTGATGCCTAGGGTTATTCCCCCAATGGAGCCTAGGCTTGGGAGTTTCCCGGATGGGTTGGGCAGCAGGCAATGAGATGGCCTGATCCTCCATAATATAGGCAGAGACCTGCCTTACGGCGTCTTTGCCGTTCTTCGGGAGAGAGAGGACCACGGCCTAATTGCATCGGTTCTTCGACTGTCCCTTCTGTGGTAGATGCAGATCTAGAGATGGAAACCAAAGAACGAGAAGGAGTGGTCATCGCCGAGTGCCTTCTTGTGCTCAATCCCTTGCGAGCTCTCTCCTGGATACAACGGTCGATCCTGGTTACTAAGTTAATAATAGAGTCCAAAGAGTGAGGTAACTCCTGTGCTGCCTTTTCATCCTTAATTCTGGGAGACAGACCCTCCAAAATTATGGACCGTAGACAGCTCTCCTCCCAATGGAGTTCAGAAGCAAGAGTTCTAAATTCAATTGTGTAATCAGCCAGTAGCCGACTTGTCGAAGTTGTAAAAGCTAGAACCTGCGACTACTTGTTTCCCTGAGTCATCGAATACAGTTTGAAACATTTGGAAGAATTTAGGAAGGTTTTGCAGGACTGGATCAGACCTTTGCCAGAAGGGAGAGGCCCAGGCCAGGGCCTTACCCTCTAAGAGAGACAGGATGTAAGTAGTTTTCGTATGATCATCTGTAAAGAGGAAGGCTTGCAGATGGAAGTGCATGCTGCACTGGTCCAGGAAGCCCTGACACAAGCGAGGGTCGCCCGAGTAACGTGGAGGAATAGGTAATGGGATCGTGGAGCGGTGATTTCCCGGCATCATGGACGAAAATGGGTACTGGTGGAGGGGCTGCCTGAGCCGCCGCCATTGAGTTGCTCCAAAGAAGACGCCATGGATTCTAATATCCGCTGCTGCTCCATGACTTTCTGGGCCAGTCCAGGAATGGCCTGGCGCGCTGAAGCCTCTGCCGAGTCCATGGTCTTGATAATCTGTTCTGATTCTGAAGGTGGACCCCTGTTCCGAGGTAGAGTTAGCGCAAAGGGGTTCAACCTTTTAGGTCTCTACCGTCGGAGGGCAAGGCCTGAAGATGCAGATGTTGAAATGAAGACTTCACCCTGGAAGCTCGTGATTCCCCTAGGAGGAACCCGTAGGAACCTGGCCGCTGGGACTTAGGAGACTCACCGAAGACTGAATGTAGGTCTGGATGCAGGCGCCTCCTGCAGGTCATGGATTCCAGATGGCTGGCGCCTCCAGCAGGTCGTATACAGTCCGGGAGTGGAAGTCGAAGAATAGTCAAGAGCCGGTCCAAGGGTGGGAGTCCAGAGAAGGGTCGTAAGCCGGTCCAGAAGGAAGTCAGGAGAGTGGTCCGAAGCTAGTCCAGGAGTGAATCAGGAGAAAGATCCGAAGCCAGTCCAGGGTCAAGCCAAGGAAACAGTCCAAGAGGAAACAGGAACAGGACGAGGAATGGAACCAGGAACACGGAGCACAGGCAACTCCCTCAAGAGCCTCAATACCAAGGCAAGGTCCTAGGAGCAGACCTTGCCTTAAATACCGAAAGTGAGGGAGGAGCCCCAGGAAGGAGCCACGACAACTTCCTGTTGTGGCTCCTTTAAATCTTATCTTCAGCTACACGCACGGCTCTAAGACAGCCAGGAGGGGGAGGAGTCATCCCGGCCATGCAGGGCCCTGCGGCCGGCCTAGCAGCGGCCATGGCCGCGAGGAGAGCGCCGGAGAAGGCTACCTGCTCCAGCAGGAGCCTCGGAGCAAACCCGTCGCCGCAGGTGAGTGCTTGGTCCTGGCCGCGGACTGCTGCGGCCGGCAGCCATGACAGTTGGCCCCGGTCGCGGCCCGCCACGACCGATGGCCATAACATGGCACAAGGACACCACCGGTGCCACGTTACCATACCAGCCAAATGGACACTCCACACTGAGACAATCAAATTGCATTGATGCAGTCAAAATTTCTAAAGCCTCTAAGGGAGGATCCCCAAGACCTGCTGCTACTACCAGCTCCTTGGGCTGATCACCAGCAGAGGACCAGAGCTATAGAGCACTCTAGCAATTCTCCTAGGGGACTGTCTTCCCATGACTTAGAAGTCGTGGTAGAGTTCGAGCCCATATTACAAACTTTCACGTCCAGGCCATGGTCACCACGAGTGACATCCCCATCGGTTATCTCGTCAGGGTCTTCACATCATAGTAGCCAGGTTTGCTCAGGTTTATCCTGTGAATCCAGATGGAAACATGAAGTCCCTCAGCTTCAGGTACCACTAAACTCCAGGGGCAAGAAGATTGTGGAAGAGCCATTATCCATCAAGCCTTTTCATTCACCAGTTTCCGATATATACAAGGCAGCTGTGCAGCTGTGTGCAGTGTGGCGTACTTTGTCACCATCTGAGTTTGTTCAACGTCCGGCTCCAAAATTACCGAGACATAGCTCCATAGAAGCCATCCAACAGATTTCGGCCATACTTTCTGGCTTCTTCTCACCCTGTCATCCAAAGGTCCGTCCTCCAAGGTTTCATTTTCCAAGTTCTGAGCATCACGAAGTCGACCAAAGATGAGCTTCCCCAAAAACCATGGAGCAAAGTCCAAGGAGCCCAGAGTCCCCAGACACTTCCCCTGTGCAAGGTGAGGAGACGGACAGGCCAGATTCCCATCCTTCCTTCCAATCTCCAACACTATCACAGACCTCTTAGATGGGTCTCTCATCCAATGAACCAGAGGACAATCCAGAGCATACCTCCCCATCTGAGGATCTCGCATATCCAAAGTTTGTGGAGAAGATGGGAATTGCCTTAAATGTGGAGATCCAAAAATCACTGACTCCCACAAAGATGGTTTTGGAATCTTAAAAATTTTGGATGTTCCGTTAGAACCAGCAGCTCTGCCTCCTCACTTGGTATTGGATTCAGTTCTCCTTAAATCGGGAGTCTCCTCACTCTAACTTGCCAGTGGTGAGGAAGCTGGACTTGAAATACCACCTCAAAAGATCTCAATGCTATGGCCCAGTCCACCTCCTTCATGCTTTAGTAGTGGTCGAGTTGGCCATGAAGAGAGCAAAAAAGTCAAAGCTTCATGCCAGCTGTTGTCCAGGAAAAGATAATGAGATCCTAGATTACTTTGTAAATAAGGTGTTTCAAAGTTCAATGCTTACCTATTGCATTCAGCAGCATCTTTTTTTAATGGTGCAGTACATATATGAATGTTTACAGTGCCTAAAGTCCTTTGTGTGCTTCAACACGGGTGATCAAATCACACCTCAACTGCTGCAGGACCTCGAGGAAGGAATCAGTCATATCCTCCACTCCTTTTACGAATCTTTTGAAACTACTTCGAGAACCTCTGCATCCGCAATAGCAGCTCAAAGAAATTCTTGGTTGCAAGCAAGCTCAATCAGGGAAAGACGTACTTGACAAACTGGCAGATATCCCTTTAGGAGACAACCTCTTTGGGGAGACAACCTCTTTGGGGATAAGCTTCGTGAAACAATGGCACAGATCAAACAGAATGTGGCAGTGCAGTCCCTCATTCTACCAGCGGATCAGCCCACTGCTTTCAAACGTCAGTTGTCGCACTACAAAAAACTGTACTATCCACGGAAATCCTATAGATGGTACACATAGACCTACCACTGAACAGCCTCGCCCAAAACCTCCACAGTCCACGAGATCGTAGGCAACAAAAGCCCACTCAACAAACCACTCAACAAACCACCTCTAAGAATCAACACGGTTTCTGAAGATGGCCACGCCGCAGCCATTGATGCCTAGCAGGGCCACTGTCACTCCAGTGGGGGGCAGAGTCACGAATCAATTTTGCAGCATGGGCCAAAACCTCCAATTCCATGGGATGTTAAAGTAGTATTAATTGCTTTCCTGTCTAGTCCCTTCGTACCCTTCCAACAGAAGGGTTTTGAGGACAATCCAACATGGTTACCACTTAAATTCAAAACTCCCCCTCGTTTGCCCCGACTACTTCTACCAACAAGACATATTGAGCAAATTCCCCTCTTACAAAGGAAGCAAAGAAGTTGCTAACAAAAAAAATGATTCAAACCATTCCACCTTCCCGCTACAATGCAGGATTTTACTCCCAATACTTCCTCATTCCCAAACACACGGGAGACCTGCATCCCATACTAGATCTCTGACCTCTCAACAGGACATTGAAGAGGGAAAAATTCAAAATGTCAACATTGAAGACCATGTAAACCTTTATTCAGCAGGGAGATTGGTTGTGCTCTCAAGATCTCAAGGCTAATATTCCTATTCACCGCTCATGTTGGCACTACCTCTGCTTCCAGATAGACAAACAACACTACCATTACAAGGTTCTTCCCCTTGGTCTCTCTTCTGCCCCATGAATCTTCACAAAGTGTCTGGCAGTGGCTGTGGCACATCTACACTGCAAGGGTTTGCAGATCTTCTTATACCTGGACAACTGGCTGATTGTTTCGCCCAATCCACTGGATCTTCAAAGAGACCTTCAAGTCACCATTCGATGCCTCAAAGACCTAGGTTTCCTAGTTAATTACAAGAAGTCTGTCCTCCAGCCAACACAAATCCTACAATTTATAGGAGCAAAGATAGACTCCGTTCGGCAGAGAGCGTTTCTGCCCGAAGATGAGAGAAATGCCTCTGACTGCAGGTGCTACACTTAAAGAACATATCCAAAACCACCGTACATTTGTTGCTGAAGCTACTAGGCCACATGACTGCAGTAATCCACGTGGTGCCTCTCACCCAACTGCATATGAGAGGACTGCAGTGGGATCTAAAAAGACAATGGATTCTAGTCTCAGCCTCTCTCAACCAAAGTACTGATCACTTCGAAGAAAAGAGACATAGACTGGTGGCTGAGACAATTAACCCTTACAGAGGGAGCACGTCTTTGGCCTCCACCTCATCAGATGATCCTTACTATGGAAGCCTCCACCACAGTCTGGGGAGGCACACCTTCTTCATTATCAGACCCAGGGGTTGTGGTCATCTATGGAGACCTCCTATCAGATCAGTCTCCTAGAGCTCAGAGCTATTTTTTTTTAATTTATATTTTATTAATTGATATAATTATCATGACATATACTGTCACTAACATTTCAGATATCTATTGTCAAACAAATACAAGACTATTATCAATCAATCTTCATCTTAACAAAAAATAAAATTCTTAAGACTTTAGATATATAGTTACAATGAAATCTAACAGATATCCAACTTACAATAACATGAGCTTAATTTTAAAGAAATATATCAATCTTAATTGAAAGTGTTAGCTTCTCTTCTTTCTAAATTGACAACTACTAATTCTCAACCTACTTTATTCCCCAATATCTTTTTTGCTTCTAAAAAAGCTTTCAAGTCCTCTGGCTCAAAATATATGTATCTATTATTTTCATGCCTAACTAGGCATTTGCATGGATATCTGATTAACATTTGGGCTTCCACTTGTTCAGCCAGTGTTTTCATATCTAGAAACTGCTTCATTCTAGTTTGAGTTGCTCTTGTAACATCTGGAAAAAACCCAAATTTGATGGTCATAAATTTTACTGTTCTGTTTCTAAGGAAGAATCTTAAAACAGTGTCCTTATCAGAGGGAAATACAAATGTGACAAGGACCGTTCCTTTTTTTTCTATTACTTCTTCATTAGAGGATTCTAATACTTGGAATATGTCTAAAGAGGATGCCTGTTCCTCCAATAATTTTATTGTTTTTATAAAATAAATTTTTGAAATAGGAGAGGCTTCTAATGGAATTTTTAAAACATCCGTCATATACTTCTTAAACTGGTCTTGTAATAAAGAAAATCTAATTAATGGAAAATTGATAACCCTTCAATTTAAGTATCTCGCTTCATTTTCTAATCTCTCTAATTTCTAGTTTGTGTCTTTTCTCCCTGGATTAAATTAGCTTGTACTTTTTGTATTTGAGACCCTTTTTGTTCTATATTTTCCAAAGAGCTCAGAGCTATTTGCAGAGCCTTGATAGTATTTGAACATGTCCTGAAAGGGAAAGCTGTCATGAATCTATATGGACAACCAGGTTGCTATATTTTATATAAACAAGCAAGATGGATCCAATTCACTGAGCTGATGCATAGAAGCGAGACTGATATGGGAGTAGGCAACAGAACGAGTCATCTCTCTGCAGGCGACATATATGCCCAGGATAGCAAATGTACAAGCACACAAACTCAGCAGAGTGTTTCATCTGCATGAGTGGTCTCTCGATCAATCCATGGCAGACAGTATCTTCACAGATTGGGACAAACTCTCATTAGACCTATTTGCAACCTACAGCACAAAACTGGAGAGGTTTTGCTATCCTCTTCCCTGCCCAGACAGAACATCCCAAGATGCATTTCTCCTTCGTATCCAACGGTCTTCTCTAGGCATTCCCGCCAATCTCACTGTTAACCTGCTCGGTGCAGAAGTGCATTCAGGACAAGGTGGAGATGATCCTCATTGCTCCAGCCTGGCTGAGGCAATCATAGTATGCATATCTTGTACAACTGTCAGTACAACCGCCCAAAGTGTTGGGTTGCCAACTGACGGTCCTGATGCAGGAGGGAGGAACCCTTCTACACCCCCTACTCTCATCACTCCATCTTATGGCTTGGAGATTGAGCGCCAAGTCTTAGACCCATTGCGCCTTCCAACTGCTGTTCAGGATGTCCTCCTCTCATCGCAGAAAACCTCCACTCATCGCAATTATTTCTTCAAATGGTCCTGTTACATCGAGTGGTGCCAGAAGCAATCGCTCAACCCATTTGATTGTTCTCTGAAGTGCTTACTCAGCTACCTCTATCACCTGTCTCAGACAGGTCTACAAACTTCATCGGTGAGAGTTTATCTAAGTGCAATGGTGACTTATCAGCCAGTGGAGGCCCATTCCATTTCACCGTGTCTCACTTTATGAAGCGCCTCCTGCATATTCATCCACCGATACCAAAACCTCCAATTCCATGGGATGTTAAAGTAGTATTAATTGCTTTCCTGTCTAGTCCCTTCGTACCCCTTGCAACGGTGAACCTGAAATTCCTTACTTGAAAAGTATTATTCTTGGTAGCAATCGCATCTGCCCAGGGGATTGATGAACTACAATCCTTGGTCCACTTCTCACTATATCTTCAATTCTTCCGTGACAAGGTGGTATTTCGACCACACCCTAAATTTATGCCAAAAGTGGTTTCGGCTTTTCATTTAAATGAATTCATTTCCCTTCCACGTACTTCCCAAAACCCTATATTACTCAAAGGGAAAAGATTCTACAATCACTGGATTGTAAACGAGCCCTTGCTTACTACAAGGCAAGAATGCAGAAACACAAGAAAGCTCAGCAATTTTTCATCTCCTATAATCCCAACAATCTGGGTGTGGCAGTTTCCAAGAGAACCTTAGCTAACTGGTTGACTAACTGTATCTGTCACTGTCATACCATGTCTTCCACTCCTTTTCCTGGAATGGTAAAAGCACACCACATAAGAGCGACAGTAACCTCTCTGGCACACCTAAAGGACATACCCATAGTGGACATCTGCAGAGCTGCAACATGGTCCTCAAGTCATACCTTCACATCGCATTATTGTCTAGACAAGCTCTGAGTCAGACAGTTCAGTTGGAGGAGCAGTGTTAACCGGAGTAGAAAGTAGCCAGGGCCTGCCACTTAGGTGATGGGGTTGCATATAACAGCTGCAAGCTCACTGATTGTATCCTCTGATCGAGTCTTCCTTAAGAGGGCAGCAACCCTCAGCTTGGGACTCCCCAATCAGTATGGCTCTTTCACTCGCTTATCAACGGAAAAAAGCAAGTTTGCTTATTGTAAATTGTTTTCTTACTGTAAAAAGTGAATGAGCTATGCTTACCCGCCTACCTCCCTGGCAGTCTCTGGAAACTTTGATGGACGTAGTCCATATTCTTTCATACCAACTGATGAAAACCATTGATGACTGAGGTGCTCACATGGGAACGTTTGCGCATGGGCAGAGCAGAAACCTCTGCTATGGGAGAAGGGTCCGAACCGCGCCACCATAGGACGTCAAACCCAATCAGTATGGCTCATTCACTCTATCTACAGAAAACACCTTTTTTAGTAAGCAAACTTGCTTTTCTAGAGCTTTCAACATGCTCCCTGCTTCCAGGCAGAGCCCCTCAGTCTTTCTTTTTCCCTGGAACCGAGTGGTCACTATATGAGTTCATCCACAGAACCTGTAAGATATGGTTCTTTACACTCTCTCCCCTTTTTCTAGACAGAGCCCTGTGAAGAGGAGTTTTTAACCTTATTTAACATAAGGTAGTTTGTTTATTTTAATTATCACACTTCTCTCTGCAGACCGCGGTATTTTCTGCTTTTCTGTAAACTTTTGGGGGTCCTCAAGAATTATCGCCTGCTCCAGGGCAGGCGTTAAATTTTTTAGAGTAAAAATGTGCACGTCAGGCACACTCTTTTTTTTTTGGCATTGAGGGTAATAGCTAATAGCCTCATCAACTGAAGGAACTAAAAAATGAAATTTCTGATCTACTAGTTAAAAAATTTGTAACCTATCATTAAAATCATCCATTGTGGCCAATATAACCCCAATATTCTAAAAGGGCTCCAGGGGCGATCCGAGAAACTACAGACCAGTGAGCCTGACTTCAGTACCGGGAAAAATAGTGGAAACTATTCTAAAGATCAAAATCGTAAAGCATATAGAAAGACATGGTTTAATGGAACACAGTCAACATGGATTTACCCAAGGGAAGTCTTGCCTAACAAATCTGCTTCATTTTTTTGAAGGGGTTAATAAACGTGGATAAAGGTGAACCAATAGATGTAGTGTATTTTGGATTTTCAGAAAGCGTTTGACAAAGTCCCTCATGAGAGGCTTTTAAGAAAACTAAAAAGTCATGGGATAGGAGGTGATGTCCTTTCATGGATTACAAACTGGTTAAAAGACAGGAAACAGTAGGATTAAATGGACAATTTTCTCAGTGGAAAAGGGTAAACAGTGGAGTGCCTCAGGGATCTGTACTTGGACTGGTGCTTTTCAATATATTTATAAATGATATGGAAAGAAATACGACGAGTGAGGTTATCAAATTTGCGGACGATACAAAATTATTCAGAGTAGTTATTCTCACAGGACAAGCAGGATGGTTGTCCTCACAAATGGGTGACATCGAGGATGGAGCCCACCACGGAAAACTTCTGTCAAAGTTTAAACAGAACTTTGACTGGCCCCTACTGGGCATGCCCAGCAAGGCACTGACCCTGCAGCCAGCAGGGGTCTCCCTCCAGTCTTCTTTTTTCCGCGCAGCAGCTGCCACGCGGTGAAAGGAGCTCTCTTACCACGTTCCTGACAGGAATTCGGTTTTTTCTTTCCGAAGAAAATTTGCCCCTCAGGGGTCTCCCTTCGACAAATTTTTGTCACCTTCGCGGAATCCGGTAAGTTTTTTGCCGTTTTTCATCGACTGCCGTCGATTTTGGCCCTTGAGGCCTGTTGGCACTTACCGATCCCGCGGCTAAATTTGGCCCTAGGCCATGGCGACGGGGTTCCGTCGTTGTCCGGATTGCACCCGGACTATGTCCATCACAGACCCCGTTAGGGTCTGTGTTCTGTGTTTGGGAAGTGAGCATGATGTCCTGACTTGCACTAAATGTGCCCTAATGACACCTAAGGGTCGTAAAGCCAGGATGGAGAAGATGGGGCTCCTCTTCCATGCACCCACCCCAACACCATCGATAGCATCGACGTCATCGGAACCGGCACCGTCGAAGTTGCACCACCACCGTCAACCCTCCGGTGACCGTCCACCACCGATGACTTCTCGGCCGTCGACTCCTGTCCCCTCCCCGGATGGGCGAGGAGATCGGAAGGACAAGCATCACCATCGGCGGCACAAGTCTCGGCCCGTCGAGGATCCACAGCCATCGACCTCTGAACAGGCCGAGCCACCGACAAAAAAGCCCTCGGTCAGACCTGGCACCGTCCACGTCTCGTTCGCAGGCATCGAGGAAACCCTCACCCTCTCGGGGTGTGGGAGCCGTGATCCCACCGGTTACGGTGGTCCCTCCGGCTCTGCCTCAGCCTCCCTCTCCCGTCGAGCTGGGTATCGTTACCCCTGGTCTCCGGGCAGAACTGGACCGGCTGGTCCAGGAGGCCATCGAGAAAGCGATGCAAAGGTTCCAGCCTCCACCGGCACCGTCTCCGGCACCGAATCTGGCACCGCCTCAGGCACCGACCTCGGCACCGACTCCGCTACCGAGGAGGGAACCGACCACCGAGCCTCTAGTGGAAGCGCTGGCACCGCTACTGAATCGTATGGAGGCACTCATGCGGGCCCTTCCATCGGTTGATTCCAAGTAGCACCGACTACCACCATCGTCTCCGGCAGGATTCTCATCGGCAGGAGAAACACCGTTTCGGATTCCCCCGTCCGGAGTAGTCCCATCGGTGCCTTCGCATACCTCTCCACCGATTTATCCCTCGGCTCCATCGATTCCAAGACCGGCACCGATTCCATCGGCAGCCCCGAAGCCCTCGATGCCGTTTACAGTTCCGCTTGCAGCACCGATTCCATCCAGATTTCCATCGATGCCTTTGGATCCTCAACCAGGTCCTTCAGGTCTGCAAGCCCCACATGATCCTTATGATACCTGGGGTGATGATACATCTTCTAATACAGATTTGCCATCCCCACCATCTCCTACAGAGAGTAGAAAACGATCTCCTCCTGAAGATCTCTCCTTTATTAATTTTGTAAAGGAGATGTCAGAAATTGTACCTTTTCAGTTGCAATCTGAGACCGATGACAGGCACCAAATGATGGAACTGCTCCAATTTCTGGATGCCCCAAAAATCATCGCTTCCATCCCCATTCACCAGGTATTTCTGGATCTTTTAGAGAAAAACTGGGAATCTCCTTCATCTGTGTCACCAGTTAATAAGAAAGCTGACTCCACATACCTTGTTCAGTCAGCACCAGGATTTCAGAAGCCTCCACTGGATCATCGTTCTGTTGTAGTTGAGTCTGCACAAAAGAAGGCCAAGCGCCTAAAACCACACTCTTCCATTCCCCCTATCAAGGACAACAAATTCCTAGATAGTGTGGGACGGAAAGTGTATCATGGGGCCATGTTGATATCTCGCATAGCTTCATACCAACTTTACATGACTCAATACAACAGAGCCATCCTTAAACAGATGCAGGACTACGCTGACACGTTACCGGACCAATACCAGCCACAGCTTCAAGCCCTTCTTCACAAAGGATTTGAGGCTGGGAAGCACGAGATCAGAACGGCCTACGATATCTTCGATGCTTCCACAAAAGTCTCAGCTACTGCCATCTCAGCCAGACGTTGGGCTTGGTTAAAGTCATCTAACCTTCGCCCAGAGGTCCAGGATCGTCTAGCCGATTTACCCTGCTTAGGGGACAATCTGTTTGGAGAACAGATTCAACAAATTGTGGCAGAATTGAAGGATCACCACGAGACGTTGAAGCAACTTTCGTCTGTTCCATCTGAGGTATCCTCCAAACCACCACCTAAGAAGGACTCTAAAAAGTCTTTCTTTCGGCCACGTCGTTATTATCCTCCGTCGGCTAGGCCTCGTCCGGCTCGATCCTCCACTAGACCTCAGCCACGCCAACCTCGAAAACAAAGACCTGCTGTGGCCCCACCTCCTGGGCCTGCGGCAGGCCTTTGACTTCCCGGTACGGAGCACATGCCACATCCCACTTCCCGACATCCCTGTGGGGGGTCGTCTGTGCCACTTTTTACAGCATTGGATACAGATTACCTCAGATCAGTGGGTGCTGGCAATTATCACACAGGGTTACCACCTCAACTTCATAACTCTTCCGGCAGACTCCCCGCCTCTTCAAGCATGGAGTCTATCCAGCCACTTGACTCAATTACAACAGGAAGTATCCCTTCTTTTGCAATCAAATGCTATAGAACCCGTCCCTCCCTCTCAACGAGGCAAGGGATTCTACTCCAGGTACTTCCTAATTCCAAAGAAGTCAGGGGGGCTACGTCCCATTTTGGACCTTCGGGCCCTCAACAAGTACCTTCAAAAAGAAAAGTTCAAAATGGTAACCCTGGGTGCGCTACTCCCTCTGCTGCAAAGGGGGGATTGGCTGTGCTCCCTCGACCTAAAGGATGCTTATACCCACATTGCGATAACACAATCCCATCGCAAGTATCTGCGGTTTCTGGTAGGCCGTGACCATTATCAATACCGAGTACTACCTTTCGGTCTGGCATCTGCTCCACGAGTCTTCACCAAATGCCTCGTAGTGGTAGCAGCATTCCTCAGGAAGGAAGGTGTCCACGTCTACCCCTATCTGGACGATTGGCTAATCAGGGCCTCCACCCCTCAGATTGCCCACTCCTCCCTACAATTGACAATCAACACACTCCTTTCCTTAGGGTTTCTTGTCAATTACGAGAAATCTTGCTTAGTCCCATCTCAAACCTTATCTTTCATTGGGGCAGACTTGGACACCTTACAGGCAAAGGCTTACCTTCCGCTGCAGCGGGTCCAAACTATCATGTCCCTAGCTCGCCAGCTCCAGTCTCAGGACACGGCCACGGCTCGCCAATTCCTCATTCTCCTAGGACACATGGCATCCTCAGTTCAAGTCACTCCCATGACCCGACTAGCCATGAGAGTAACACAATGGACTCTGCGACACCAATGGATTCAAGCTTCTCAGCGCCTGTCCTCCATAGTCGCAGTTACACAAGCGCTTCGCCTGTCTTTAACCTGGTGGACGACTCAAATCAATCTCCTTCAGGGCTTACCTTTTCTCCTACCAGATCCACAAGTAATCCTGACCACCGACGCTTCCCACATCGGTTGGGGGGCTCATGTGGACGATTTCCAAACCCAAGGGTTATGGTCACCAGACGAAGCCGAACACCAGATAAAATTTTTGGAACTTCGAGCAATCCGTTACGCGCTCAGAGCGTTCAAAGATCGTCTTTCGAATCAGATAATCTTAATCCAGACAGACAACCAAGTGGCCATGTGGTACATAAACAAGCAGGGAGGCACAGGCTCTTTCCTTCTGTGTCAGGAAGCTGCGCAGATTTGGGCAGAAGCCCTCTCCCACTCCATGTACCTCAGGGCCACTTACCTGCCGGGAGTAGACAATGTATTGGCAGATCAGCTGAGCCGGGTCTTCCAACCACACGAGTGGTCACTCGATCCTCTGGTAGCGACCTCTCTATTTCACAAGTGGGGTTCTCCCCACATAGATCTCTTTGCGTCCCCTCAGAACCACAAAGTAGACAATTACTGCTCTCTCATTCGGAACCACCACTCTCGGCCGAGGGATGCCTTCTCCCTCAAGTGGACATCAGGTCTGCTCTATGCATTCCCTCCACTTCCTCTTCTGTCAAGGACTCTCGTGAAGCTTCGCCAGGACGGAGGAACCATGATCCTGATAGCACCCCACTGGCCACGCCAGGTGTGGTTTCCCATTCTTCAGGATCTCTCCATCCGCAGGCACATCCCTCTGGGAACGGATCCGCATCTGCTCACTCAGAACGACGGATGCCTCCTACATCCTAACCTCCAAGCCTTGTCCCTGACGGCATGGATGTTGAAAGGTTAGTCCTTCAGCCTTTTAACCTTTCGGATTCGGTTTCTCGTGTCCTGATAGCTTCACGAAAGCCCTCCACCAGAAGATCCTATTCGTATAAATGGAAAAGGTACACATCTTGGTGCACTTCCCAGTCCCTTGATCCCCTTTCCTGTCCAATCTCTAAGTTCTTGGACTATTTATGGCATCTATCGGAATCGGGTCTTAAAACCTCTTCCATTAGGATGCATGTCAGTGCAGTAGCCGCTTTCCATAAAGGCATACAGGGTGTCCCTATTTCAGTACAACCCCTGGTAACACGCTTTCTCAAAGGCTTGCTCCATCTGAAGCCACCCTTACGTCCTCCGGCCCCATCTTGGGACCTTAATCTGGTTCTTGGTCGGCTAATGAAACCACCTTTCGAACCTCTACACTCCTGTGAATTAAAGTATCTCACATGGAAGGTATTATTCCTTTTAGCTGTCACTTCAGCTCGCAGGGTTAGTGAGTTACAGGCCTTAGTCACCTATCCGCCTTACACTAAACTCCTGCAGGACCGGGCGGTACTCCGCACTCACCCTCAATTTTTACCTAAGGTAGTTTCTGAGTTTCATATTAATCAATCCATCATACTACCTATCTTTTTTCCCAGGCCCCACTCCAACTCCGGGGAACAGACTCTGCATACCCTAGACTGTAAACGGGCTCTAGCTTTTTATCTAGACCGTACAGTTTCTCACAGGAAGAGCACTCAATTATTCGTCTCTTTCCATCCTAACAAGTTAGGACAACCTGTGGGTAAGCAGGCTCTTTCCTCCTGGTTGGCGGACTGCATCTCTTTTTGCTATCAGCAAGCTGGCATTCCTTTTCAAGACCGTGTAAAAGCACACTCTGTGAGGGCCATGGCGACTTCGGTGGCACACCTTCGATCGTGCCGCTTCCTGACATCTGCAAAGCTGCAACCTGGAGTTCTCTCCATACTTTTGCAGCCCACTATTGTTTGGACAAAGCTGGAAGACAGGACTCCATCTTCGGCCAATCTGTCTTGCGTAACCTTTTTCCAACATGATGCACCAACACCCTTCCACCTTCCCGGTAGGGTGCGGATGCCCTTACCAAATTCCACCCCAGTTGTTGTGCCTCTTGCACGTCGTTGGGTGCATTTGGTGCAAGTCGGGACATCCTCAGCTCGGTACTCACCCATTTGTGAGGACAACCATCCTGCTTGTCCTGTGAGAAAGCAAATGTTGCTTACCTGATGTAACAGGTGTTCTCACAGGACAGCAGGATGTTAGTCCTCACGAAACCCGCCCGCCACCCCGCGGTGTTGGGTTCGTTTTGTTTTTAATTTTTAGGCACTGCCTGTAGCTTTGAAAATCAGACTGGAGGGAGACCCCTGCTGGCTGCAGGGTCAGTGCCTTGCTGGGCATGCCCAGTAGGGGCCAGTCAAAGTTCTGTTTAAACTTTGACAGAAGTTTTCCGTGGTGGGCTCCATCCTCGATGTCACCCATTTGTGAGGACTAACATCCTGCTGTCCTGTGAGAACACCTGTTACATCAGGTAAGCAACATTTGCTAATCACAAGCAGATTGTGATTCATTACAGGAGGACATTGCAAGACTGGAAGATTGAGCATCCAAATGGCAGATTAAATTTACTGTGGACAAGTACAAGGTATTACATATAGGAAAAAATAACCCTTGCTGTAGATACACGATGTTAGGAGCTACCACCCAGCAAAAGATCTAGGCATCATAGTGGATAATATTTTGAAATCATCGGCTCACTGTGCTGCAGCAGTCAAAAAAGCAAACGGAATGTTAGGAATTATTAGGAAGGGAATGGTTAATAAAACGGAAAATGTCATAATGACTCTGTATCGCTCCATGGTGAGACCGCATTTTGAATACTGTGTTCAATTCTGGTTGCCGCATCTCAAAAAAGATATAGTTGTGATGGAGAAGGTACAGAGAAGGGCAACCAAAATGATAAAGGGGATGGAATAGCTCCCCTATGAGGAAAGGCTGAAGAGGTTAGGGCTGTCCAGCTTGGAGAAGACATGGCTGAGGTGGGATATGATGGAGATCTTTAAAGGCTATGAGAGGTCTTGAACAAGTGGCTATGAATCTGTTGTTTATACTTTCGGATAATAGAAGGACTAGGGGGACATTCCATGAAGTTAGCAAGTAGAACATTTAAGACTAATCGGAGAAAATTCTTTTTTACTCAACGCACAATTAAGCTATGGAATTTGTTGCCAGAGGATGTGGTTAGTGCAGTTAGAGTAGCTGTGTTAAAAAAAAAAAAAAAAAAAAAAAAAAAGGTTTGGATAAGTTCTTGGAGAAAGAGGTCCATTAACTGCTATTAATCAAGTTGAGTTAGGGAAAGGCCACTGCTATTAATTGCATCAGTAGCATGGGATCTTCTTCGTGTTTGGGTACTTGCCAGGTTCTTATGGCCTGGTTTGGCCTCTGTTGGAAACAGGATGCTGGGCTTGAAGGACCCTTGGTCTTGACCCAGCATGGCTATTTCTTATGATCTTAAGAATTTACATGTGATGAGTGCTAATAGCTTTGCGCTGGTTTGGACGCGCTAATCCCCTTATTGCATGAGGAGTTTTGGACGTGCGTCCAAAATGCGCATCCAAGCGCCTGTAAAGCCGTGCGCTCGGCTGAGTGCACTATATTGCTTTGTCCTGCGTCTGTGGTCCAGGTAGGCCTCTAATCTGGGGGACCTACCTGAGTTCCATGAAATTTAATTGAACCACTGGGCATCAATGATGGCTCAGACAACAAAAGAATCCAGGACTGGAATGTTCTGTGGGGAGGAAAGCTCATCCTTCCCATGTTCCTGAGTATTAGTCCCTATGGAAACAAAGTTAATCTTCACCTCTTTGGATGACACAGCTTCCACTTCTGCTTGTCAGATTGCTTTAGTAGTGCAATCTCCTTGGAAGAAGAAAGGGTGAAAATGAGCTGAGTTAATTAGCTTTTCTGTTGCCTAATGATTTTCATGCCTGAATTTGGTTGCCTGTGCACATCTGTGCCACAATACCAGATGCTGGGTATGTAGTCCAAGATTGTTAAGGCTGCTCAGTGTTGACATCGACCGCCAGGGGTGCCATTAGGGTCATTGATGTTGTAGTGGGCGCCTGGAGCATAATAGACATTAGGAGTGCCAGTCCCGCCATCGTATGTGGTAGGCACTATACAAGGTGTCAACAGCATTGAGCACCATCAGCATGCATGCAGGGTTATGCCTTGAAATTGGGCTGCCCAAGCCAAGTGCACCAGTGCACAGGCTACTGATTGCCATTAGGGACCATCGGCAGGTAGCGCTGTCTACTACCCTCATGTGTCTAGCACTGTGAAGTGCTGTGCACCAGTGGGATCAGCGCCTCTGCACACTACAGGTACCAGCAGCATATGCAAGTTCATGCCAGGGCATGGAGCATGCTGCGGCATGGGCTGCTGTGTGAATGCAGAACCTGTGCTGGGTGCTGTAACGTCAAGCTCATGCGCACCACCGACGGTATGACTGAGCACTTCTGTGTGCTATAGTGTCTGACTATGCAGCCACCAGCGACTTGCTGTATCACCAATAGAACTTCATAGGTTGGCAACTGTGTCCCACTTTCTTTTGGAGAGTGGGGGGTTCCAGGATTGGGATGACCTGGTTAGAATTGCAATCTTCATCCTTCTCTGGAATGAGAGATATGGCTACCAGCTTTCAAAAGATAACCTTAGTAGCTTTTCTCTCTGTGCCTTGTTTTCTACTTAGGGAAGGTATTGTTTGCACTCTCCCTTCTCAGGGTGGGCTTTGCCTCTGAGTGGCTGCTTTCTTCCTCAGCCACTCTCTGTATCTTGCTAGATCCAGGGAGGAACACTCCACCACTTTGCTCTACTGCGCAGCAGAGATGCCTCTTGGCATGCGGGGAGCTGTCCTGGACTCTGGTTCCTCGCAGTATTTGCATTGAATCCTCTCATGGGAATCCACGCCCTAGCATCAGATAAGGATTTCTCCCGCTGGGGGGGAGTGCATTGTCTGATACCGGCTGGGCAAAGCACGTATGTTTTCACTTTGTGACCACTCCTGCCAATCACTGTCAGGTTTAGTGGTACTCTTAATAACTGAGGGGATGGTTCCATCTCCCCTGCATCCCAAATAGCAGAGCCCTATCCATGGCTGCATGCATCAAGGGACAGAAGCTACCAATTGGGGAGGGGGGGGGATGAAAGCCCCCAGTTGCCAGGCTGTAGGTGGTGCTCAGGGACCTATTTTTCTTTTTTCAGCTGCACGCAGGTAGAAGGCGAAAAGAGGAGGGTGGCTGAAATGTCTGCTCTTTCTGTGGCCTTAAGCATTTCTACAAGGAGGATGGTGGTGGTGGTGGGAAGAAGCAGGGTATGGGGGAAGGAGCACAAATATATTCACCCCTGGGTTCTGGGGGAAGGAGCACAAATATATTCACCCCTGGGTTCTGGGTACCCTTGCTATGCCACTGGAGGGTATTTGCAAAAGATGCCCCACACCCATATTGCAGTCACTTAGGGTTGTCATCTCTTTCAGGTGTAACCCTGATAGTGGGAGCATTCGTTGGCTGATAAAGTGGTCCTTGTCCCTGCAGATGTTGTTTCCACCTTGTATACTCATGAGGTTATTCGATTCCAGAACAACAAATGTTTGGCAGTAGGTTTTGAAGCCTATGCCAGGTGGGTGAGCAGTCTTTTCTGCTGGTCAGACTCAACCTGAACTGGGACCCTCAGAGTTCCTGAGTTTGTGAAGAAGCCTGGTTTTATAACAGAGGCTGGCTATTGCAGTATTCCTTTTTTTGTCTCTCAGCGGAGAGCTCCCAGGCTTCTTCCTTAGGATGTTCTCACCCATGATTGGAATTTAGGCTTAGTATTGACTGCTATTTGACTTTCTCATTTGACGTTGAGGTTGGAACTATGGGCTGAGCCGGCTTCGTTTGCAACTCTCTTACTGGATCAGTGGAGGGATAGGTATAATTGGGCCATCGCCCAACATTGATTTCTATAACCTAGAGGCTGTTTCTTTGTCCTGCAGCCAGCCCCAGGGTCTGCCTTCTTGTATTCTTCACATCTTCTGACTTCCGGTCAAGATATTAAAGGAGAAGCCATGGTGTGAAAGGGAGTGGTCTTAACATATAGCTTCAAGGATCCTTTCTTAGCATCTGGTCAGATGAATCCAGAACCAGTGGGTTATGCACCTCTACCAGCAGATGGAGACTGAGCAAAACTGACATCATAGTTTCTCACGGGACAAGCAGGATGGTAGACCTCACATATGGGTGACATCATCAGGATGGAGCCCAATCATGGAACACTCCTGTCAAAGTTTCTAGAACTTTGACTGGCACCTACTGGGCATGACACTAACCCTGCATCCAGCAGGGGGAACCCCTTCAGTCTCTTTTTTTTTCCACGCAGCGGGTTAAGGAGCTCTCTAGAGATTCCTGACAGGAATTTACCTCACGGAACTTATTTCCAAAATTTCAAAAAATATATGACCCCCATAGGGGCCCCCCTATCAATTCCATAGTCCGCAGTCGTAAGGTAAGGCTTTGCCCTCATTTGCGGTTGATTCCCGTCGAGTTTCCCTTCAGGCCTACTGGCCATCGACCGCACCGTGGCTAAATTTTTTGTAGAAGCCATGATGTCTGGTTTTCGTCGGTGCCCCGATTGTCCTCGGACAGTGTGCATCACTGACCCTCATAGAGTCTGTGTGTTGTGTTTGGGGTCGGACCACGAGGTCTTAACTTGCACCAAATGTGCCCAAATGACACCGAAGGTCCGTAAGAGAAGATGGAGTTTCTGTTTCAGGCAAAGCCACAGACTCCATCGAGCGCTTCGACATCGTCTGAGCGGTGCCATCGACCTCTCGGCCATCAGCGGGACACTGGTGCTCTCCACCAGCGCCAACTACTCCGAAGGCATTGACTTCTTCCTCTTTGGCTTCGGAGAAGGACCAAGGAGAACATTGTGAAAAGTGTCAACACCGTCATCGGAAGGCTCAGTCCGCTGATCCAGGCAAGCTCTTGCCATCGGCGTCGACAGAACCACCGACAAAGAAATCCCATCCAGAAAAGGCCCCATACTCCTCTGTGACTGGGTCACTGAGGCGTTCCCCATCTTCATTGGTGCCGGGGAGCCGTGACTCCACTTTCACCGGTGGACCCTCCGGCTATACCAGTGCTGTCTCCTACTTCGGAGCTGGGGTTCCACGCCCCAGGCTTCCACGAGGAATTGGATCGGATGATCCAAGAGGCCATCGGAAAGGCACTACAGGGCTTCCAGCCTCTATCGTTGCCGGCATCGGTGCCAGCCCCAGTCGCCGACCCGATTCCCACGGCGCTCGCACCACTACTTGGCCGGTTGGATGCATTGTTCGGTGCCCTTCCACTAGTGGAACCGAGGATACCGGTATGTCCAATGTCTTCCACCTGATTCCTTTGTCATCGGACAATGAGGACACACCGAGGCCGGAACCTATGCCCGGGCCGTCTGGGATCTTGCCACCGACTCGCCCATCGATGTCACCCGATACCATCGATACCACATTGCCTCAATCGGTGCCTCCATCGATGCCGTCGGTGCCTAGACCTGATCCTTCAGGCATAGTACCATTACTTCCCTCTGGAGATCCTATGGGAGCAGGTGATCAGGGTTACGATACTTGGACCGATGATTCTTCCCAGGATTCTGATGATCTACCTTCAGAGCCATCTCCCCTTGAGGAGAGAAGACGTTCTCCTCCAGAGGACCTGTCCCTTTATTAATTTTATAAAATAAATGTCTGAAGCCATTCCATTCCAACTTCAGATGGAAGAGGACCTCCAGACACAAGATGCTGGAAGTGCTCCAATTCATAGATGCACCCAAGCAGATCATGTCCATACCTGTTCATGAAGTACTCCTGGACTTGCTGAAGAGGAATATTTTCTTATTTTCTTTTTTCTCTTTTGTCCTTCACACCATTGAAAAATGCCAAAAGCTCGGTCACCAATATTAAATAAAAAATAAAGCACACTTTTCACAACAAAAAATTTGTTAGAGCAGAAAGTGATGTTTCGTAAATTTGTTCAAGGAATCATCCAGGTTTTCCTCGTTATTTTTTAATCATGAACACCACCGTCCACCCTATATAGAATTTATTATTTTTTTACCAAAAATATTTTTTATGAAAATATGTTTTATATAAAATGTTGTGAAAAGGTCATCCTCAACACGAATAGGAACAGTCCACCAACTAGTTGCTTAGAAATTCAATAAATTGATAAGCAATACTTAGCTTTAGCATAGATGCTGAGACATCAATTCAGCAAAAGCGTTTTCAACCCGAGGCCAAGTTTTGAATAAATTCTTCGTCAGGGGAAACTGCTTATCCACTGCTCATCTCAGCTCTCCAACATTGTTTGTCCATAATCTTCTACTTAAATTTGAAGCTTTTTTAAAAAAAAAAAATGCTTTGCAGCCTATATGTTCAAAAAAATGGCAGACCTAAGTTCCCATTCTCAGCATCTTCTTTTTAAAAGGACTCCATCATGTGACACCCCAATGCCGTCAATGTAAACCAGCCTGCCCTTTAAACTGACCTTAAAGCAACAAAAGCCAGTCCATCTGGTCATTTAATCCTGCCGGTGCTTCTAATTTTAATTTGTAGATCCAATAACTTACCACCGAGATCTTCTTCCTCGCCGGCTGCTCAGCGCAACCAGCGCCTTGACCCATTGGGGTCCCTGAGCCAGCTACCCAACGCACTCCCGGGCTCCGAGGTCCCTTTTGTCAGCCCTCCTCCACGCGGCAGCCAAGCCCACCCCCCCCCCAACGACATCAGAGCCAGAGACCAGCGAACTCCTCAAAGGCAAGCACCGGCCCCAGGCGTCCCTTCCAGCCTCCACTTCTCTCCCCCTCACCGCCCTCCTCAACCCTAGCACTTACCCCACTCTATCCCCCCTCTCCCCCACACAGTAAATCGAACTCACCTCCACTTCACAGCAGCAGATCCAACAACACGCTGCCTTCACCCTACCTGACTACCCTGCCCCTTTTCATTTCCTCCTCCCTCCTTTCGACTTATACAATATTCTAACATACATCACTTAACTTTCTCCCCTCTTCCCTCCACCCCCTCCTGCTCTACGCTGGTCCCCCCCCCCCCTCCTGTTATCCACTCATCCACTTCTATTAACTTTCTCTATGCTACCCTTGTTACCTCCCCGATCTATCCCCATTCTCAATCACCACCCCACGCACACAAACATTCCCCACACCACCTCTCCCCAATCTCCAAGATCTTTGAATCCCCATCATGGCGATCCCCCCTCGCTCAATTCTTGGGCCTCTCCCTGATTTCATTGATTCTCTTCAATGCCCAATCTCTGGTAAAAAAAAAAAAAAAGCAAAAAACCCAAAAAAACACAACCTATATACTCAACGGCATTCTCTCTCACTCCAAACCTGACATCTGTGCTATCACAGAAACCTGGTTGAAACATTCTGACATTTCCCTCCTCAGCCAAATGCCTGTACACGCATACGATTTCTTCTCCATACCCAGATCCAAAAAAGAGGAGGCGGCATACTCCCTCGTCGCCAAGAGAGAACTTAACTTCCACATCCCAAAAGGTCAGCATCCCTCACAAATATGAAGTCGGCCTTTTCAAATCCTCTTCCCTTCAACTCTGCCTGATATACACTCCCCCAGAGCTCCTTATTTATTTATTTATTTTTAGATTTTTATTATACCGGTGTTCCTATATTGAAATAAAGATCACATCGGTTTACATTGAAACAGAACATGAAAAATTGCCAAAAGGCATTACATAGAACAAGGTTATGAAACTTGGAACAGTGTACATAAGTTCAAAATTTAACAATAACGTTGTAACATTGATGACCAAAGATAAAGGAGAAAAAAAAAAAAAAAGACTTAAACAATTAAGTTGACAGGTCTTATTGAGCATAAAATTATAACGTATAAGTGGAGAAAGTCTCAAGGTCCTGCAGCAAGAGATTAGATACCGAAGTAGGTAGTGGTATGGAAAATGGGGGTTTGTGAAGAGATATGTTCTTGCTGGTTGGAGGGGAAAAAAATGATGATCATGGTCCTGGAAAAGCTTGGCTAAAGAGCCAGGTTTTAAGGTTTTTTTTGAATGAAGAGTGGCAGAACTCAAGCCGAATGTCTGGTGGGAGCGCATTCCATTGAATGGGGCCTGCTGTAGATATGGCACGTTTATGATGCGAGGATTTTTATTGAAGGTACATAGAGTGTGCCTTTATATGCTCCTCTGATGGGTCTAGAGGAGGAGTGAGGGCGTAGTTGGTTACATAATTGAAGAGGAGAGATATTGTGAATGGATTTATGAATTACGGTGAGTACTTTATATAGGATCCTTTGCTTTATAGGCAGCCAGTGGAGGAGCTTGAGAATGGGGGTGATGTGATCTCTTTTATTCGTATTGGTAAGGATTCTGGCCTGCAGAGTTCTGTAGCATTTGGAGGGGTTTGATGGATGAATATGGAAGGCCAAAGAGAAGCGAATTGCAATAGTCGACTTTGATAGAATAATGGCTTGTAGGACCATCCGAAAATCGTTGAAATAAAGAAGAGGCTTCAATTTTTTTTAAGACTTGTAACTTATAAAAACAGTCTTTGGTGGTTGTGCTTATGAATTTTTTTAAAATTGAGCTGATTGTCTAGCATGATACCTAGATCTCGAACATGTGGTGAGTGATTTTAATATGGGAGTGGATGAGTTGAGTAGGTCAGCTGGGTTTAGAAGTTTGATGTTGATGTCTTGATTGATGATTAGGATCTCAGTTTTGTTGTTGTTAAGAATGAGGCAAAGGCTGGAGAGAAGATGATTGATCTGTTGCAAACAATTGTTCCAGTGAGCCAGGTTTTTTGTAAGGATTCTGAGATTGGGATGAGTATCTGGATGTCATCCGCGTAGAGATAGTGAGTTAGGTTTAGTTTAGTAAGTAGATGACATAGAGGTAAGAGGTAAATGTTGAAGAGGGTAGGGGAAAGGGAGGAAACCTGAGGGACCCCCCGGGTTGGAAGGGATCGGTTTGTGATTCTTTGTTGTTAATCTTTACTTTGAATTGTCTATTTGCTAGGAAGGATTGAACCAGCTGAAGACTGTTCCTTTAATGCCTATATCTGCCAGACATTTTAATAGAGATGAATGGTTGACAGTGTCAAAGGCTGCAGAGAGATCTAGTAGTATCAAAAGATGTGGTTGTTTTTTGTCCATATTAGATAGAATAGAATCGGTAAGAGAGATAAGGAGAGATTCAGTGCTTAACGATTTCCGAAAGCCATACTGGGAAGATACAAGAATGTTGTTTTCTTCCAAATATTCAGATAGTTGTTTATTGACTATCTTTTCCATAATTTTGGCGATCAATGGCAAGATTAGCTATTGGGCGAAGTTAGCTGGATCTGTGGTTGGAAGGTTAGGTTTTTTAAGTAGAGGTTTGAGAATGGCTAATTTAAGTTGGTCAGGAACTAGACCCTGGGAGAGAGAGCAGTTAATGATGTCTGCAATTGGTTTTGATATGGAGTTTCTTATTGCGATGAGAAGGTTTAGTAGGAATTGTGTCTAAGGGATGAGATGACGGTTTCATTTTTTTAAGTATGTTTCTATCTCAAGTGCTGAAGTGGTCTCGAAAGTTTCCAGCGTTGTATTTAGTTGAGGTGAGGTAATGTGAGGGAAAGGGGGGATATGAAAAAGATGATGAGAAAAGAGATAGTCAGTTTGTCAATTTTATCCTTAAAGTATTCTGCTAGTTCTGATGCTTTGTTGAGTGCTTGATCATCAGGAATGGTAGGAGGTGATGGTTTAGTGAGAGCTGAAACGTAGGAGAAAAGTGCTTTGAATCAAATATGAAATGATGTATTTTTTTTGAGAAAAAATCTCTCTTGTTCTCAGTATGGTGATCCTATAAGCATTGAGGGAGGTTTTATAAATAGCTAATGTTGTGAAATGTAATGTTGAAAGCAATGCATCCCCCCTAATCGAATTTTTGACAACCTTGACCCTGACTTACCCACCATAATACTGGGCGATTTCAACCTCCACATAGACACTCCTCCCCCATTCTGCCGCCTGTGAAGCCTTCATCTTCTCACTAGAAAGCATGGGTTTTACACAAATCATCCACTCTCCCACCCACAAAGCAGGCCATACCTAGACCTTATTTTCATGAACTCTAGCATCCACAGCACTGACCCCCCCCCCCCCCCCCTCCTGCTCCCCGTCCCATGATCTGACCACTCCCTCATAAACACGACTCTATCAGTAAAAAATAACCCTCGCACCCCCCCGCACACTCACACCTTTACTTACCGCAAACTTGCCCCCAGAGATGATCTCATATCCGCATGCACCAATTATCTCTAACAAAATTGACTTTTCAAACATTGAAAATGCCATTTCCTCATGGTACATATCACCCTCAATATTGCTGGCCACCTATGCCCATTCACCTCAAAACCGTAAACCCCGCACGCAGAAACAAAAAATCCATGGTATACCCTCGAACTAAAGGCACAAAAAATGACCTCAGAAACAAAGACAATGGAGAAAAACACCCCTCACCTGCTCAACGATCCACATATTACGCTCCATGCATGCCTACAGGAGCTCCATCCAAAAAACTAAACGGGATTTCTATGCTCATAAAATTCACAACCTCCAATTTAATGCCAAAGCCCTCTTCTCCATTGTCTCTGACCTCACCAAAGTTTCATCCCCACAACCAATACTGACTCCAAAAACAATGCAATGACCTAGCCCCCTTCTTCCATAATAAAATTTCCACCCTCTCAGCTAACTTTCCCCCAGACACCCCCAACTCCAACTTCCTCCCCCCAATGCCACAGTATCCCTTACCGTCTTCAAATCTACCTCCTCCTCTGAAATAGAAACCCTATTAAAGAAAATCAAACCCTCATCGCACCCCTCTGAAACCATTCCAACCAAACTACTACTCTCAATCACCAACATAATCGCCAAACCGATCTCCGAATTAATCAACTGCTCCCTAGCACAAGGTAGCGTAACCGACCATCCTAAAACAGGCAATCATCAAACCGATCCTCAAAAACCCAACCTTGACCCCACAGATCTCTCCAGTTTTAGACCCATCTCTAATCTACCACTCCTAGCTAAGATCACTGAAAAATTAGTCAATATCTGTCTCACAGAATACCTTGACCAACACAAGATTCTTTCCACCTCCCCAATTTGTTTCGTAAACATCTTAGCACAGAAACCCTCCTACTATCTTTAACAGACAAAGCACTCAAAGGACTTGATAACGGCAACTCCTATCTCTTAGCTATGCTCGACATTTCAACTGCTTTGATACGGTCAACCATAATATCCTCATTATCTCCCTCATAGAGATTGGCATCACTGGGAACAGCATTACTTTGGCTACAATCCTACTTGAAAAATAGACACTATAAGGTCACCCTAGGCAATCATGAATCTGACCCATTCCCCTTAACCGAGGCGTCTCCTAGGCTCCTCATTATCCTCCACCCTGTTTAATATTTACATGTTACCCCTCTCGGAGAAAATTCTTTTTCACTCAACGCACAATAAAGCTCTGAAATTTGTTGCCAGAGGATGTGGTTAGTGCAGTTAGTGTAGCTGGGTTCAAAAAAGGTTTGGATAAGTTCTTGGAGGAGAAGTCCATTAACGGCTATTAATCAAATTTACTTAGGGAATAGCCACTGCTATTAATTGCATCAGTGGCATGGGATCTTCTTAGTGTTTGGGTAATTGCCAGGGTTCTTGTGGCCTGGTTGGCCTCTGTTGGAAACAGGATGCTGGGCTTGATGGATCCTTGGTCTGACCCAGCATGGCAATTTCTTATGTTCTTATGTTCTCTCCAACCTCCTCTCAAACTTAGGAATCACCCACTACTTATACGCGGACGATGTCCAAATTCTCATCCCATTCAAGGACTCATTTCAAAAAGAACTCCAAACATGGGACACCTGCCTCACCTCCATCAATCAACTTCTCACAAAAATGAATCTTGCCCTTAACCCCCACAAAACTGAATTACTTGTCATTTCCCCTAACCCCCCCTCATCTAATCCAAACCTCCCCCCCCCCCCCCGTTTCCCAAACTCCTCACCCCACACACTCGAAACCTAGGTATGATTGACATCCAACTATCCTTAAAACCATTCATCAAAGCCACCCTAAAAGATTGCTACTTCAAACTTCATGTTCTGAAGAAACTAAGACCCCTATTACAACTTTCTGACTTCCGCACCGTGCTCCAAACGATAATATTCTCCAAAATCGATTTTTGCAACTCCCTCTTACTTGGCCTCCCTGCCTCCACCTTAAAACCATTACAACTTCTACAGAATGCCACAGCCTGAGTCCTAACCAACACTCGCAAGCATGACCACATCATGCCTTTACTGAAAGACCTACATTGGCTTCCTATTGCCTCGAGAAAACTATACAAAACCTTATCCCTAATACATAAATCCCTTATAAATGAAAACACCCAATGGCTTCAAGAGCCTCTCCCAACCCCACTCCTCCATTAGACCTACATAAAACGGCCCTACCAAGGAACCCTCCGTGTGACCCACCCCCAAACTTACAAATCTTGCATCTACAAAAAAAAAGAGAGCGTTCTCAATAGCAGGTCCCTTGATATGGTATGCCATGCCCCCTGTCCTCCTCACAGAACACTGCACAACGAAATTAAAAAAAAAAAATTTAAAACATGGCTATTCCAACAGGCCTTCCCTAGCCTTCGTGCTCCCTCTGCCACAGAAATCGTAACCTCCCTCTACTTTCCTCCTTCCTGTATTTTGTACTTAGTCCAGTATTCCCATCTGCCCTCAGGCTATCTTGTTCCTCCCACCTCCAATCTCTCCTACCTCTTAACATATTTTTTTATCTACTTGGTTATTATGCTGTCCTTATACTTATTGTTATTACATCTCCAATACATGTGCTATTTGTTATTACTTTGCCTATACACTTATCTAGTTACAACTTTCTGGAACATACATATTACTTTTATTTGTATTATCATATACTTAGGCTTGTTCTTAGGTTATACCGTTCTCTATAATTGTTTGTGCCATATACTTAGGCTTGTTTATTGTTCCCTGTAAACTGATATGATGTGAAAATGGCTATCGGTATATAAAAGCCATTAAATAATAAAAATATCTCCAAACAGTGTACTACTCTCCACTTTCTCATAACAGTCCACTCCTTCGCCGGAACCAATCCTCATCTTCAGCCGCACAGCCAATCGGGGGACAGCCCCTTTGGCTTTAAATCGACGAGCGGCAGAAAGACAGCCCTTTTCCAGGGCAGAGGAGCATCCGGGACTGCTGAGTGGCCTGCGCATTCGGCGCTGAGACTGCCGGGGTAAGGCCTTTAAATCCTCAGCTTACCCACGGCAGCCCCAGCGCCGACCACGAGGCTGCCCCGACCGAAACTGCGCCTCTTCTCCGCCTCCTCCTTCGCCGGAACCATCCTCATCTTCAGCCGCACAGCTAATCGGGGGACAGTCCCTTTGGCTTTAAAATCGGCGAGCGGCAGCTAGGCGTCGCGCGCCGAAGGTGCGCGACAAAGGGGCAGGCCCCTTTGTGCGCCCCTTCGTGCGCACCAGAAGCACCAGACCGTAGAAGTTTCAGACATTCCTTAAATATCCATTTAGAATATCCAGCACACTCCTAGCTCAATTCATCACCAGTATTCTTCCAACACCACAAAATTCTCCATAGGATTCGCCATAAGACACCATTCATCCAACTACCTCAGCACTCAACCAACTACCTCAGCATTCAAACCAACTACCCTCAGCATTCAACCAACTACCTCAGCATTCACCCAGCCTCCCACCATCCATCTAGCAAAAGATTGACACAGCCAAGCACATTAGTCATACCCCCTTAAAGAATACTTCCACAATCCGTTACCTCCATCATGTCATAGGACACCATTTGCTGACAAATCCCGTCAAAGCAATCTCCTTAGTACTATCATGTTGCTAGGACACCCAATACATATATTACATCACAACTCCTGCTTCAAGATGAAGCCAACGCTACGATACCAACCCATAACTCGTAGAAATCTAACCCCGGTAACAATCTCACCCATTATGCAACTACTTGGACTGGATCTATTCACCTTATCACTTTTCAATGCCCAGTCAATTACCAAAAAAACCCACATCCTTCACGACTATCTGCTTGATACCGGACCAGACATCTGTGCCATCACGGAGACCTGGTTAAAACCCTCAGATACAGTCTTAATAAATCAACTGCCTACACAGATATATGATGTCTTCTCCTTACCCTGAAAAAAGAAAAAAGGAGAAGGTCTCCTAGTAGCTGCAAATAAACTTCTTAACCTCACTCTACAACCTATCAATACAATACCTAAACTCGAGGTAAGCTTATTCAAATCTAAGTCGCTTCAAATTCTCCTCACCTACGCTCCTCCTGGACTTTTAGATCAAGATGCCTCTCCTATGGTAGAAGTTATAGCCAAATACTTAAAACCAGACTCCCCCAGCCATAATCATGGGAGATTTTAACCTCCCACTTGATGCCAATCCTAGATCTTCCAACTGTGAAGCCTTCCTATCAGCCCTCTCGGACATGGGCTTCAAAACAGCACATCAACCAACCAACACATAAAGCAGGTCACACCCTTGACCTTATCTTCACAAATTCCAACCTCACTCCACTTTCACCTCCCTTATGCCTCCCAGTCCCATGGTCAGATCATTTCATGATCAACTCCACCTTCAGATCACTGACAGGATGTCCACACCGCATCAGCCGACCACTCTGTACTACAGGAAAACATGTCCTTCAGAAGACCCTCGGCAAATCCCTGATCAAAGAACTTTCTAACCTGGATCTTTCCAATCCCAACTCAGCTATCATCTCATGGCAAAATATTACCGAAATGATAGCCAACGATTTATGCCCACTGACAAAAAAAAATATAAATCCTTCTCAAAAAAATAAGCAACCATGGTTCTCAACTCCGCACCCAGAAGCAAAACCTAAGACGGAAAGAAAAAGAATGGAGGAAGAATCCCAATCCCCTTTTTCTTTCCATATACAAAACAGCTCTCCATCATTACAGATCAGCCAACACTTCGAACAAAAATAGATTTCTATGCTCACCGTATCCATGATATGAATTATGATGCGAAGGCCCTTTTCTCGTACGTTTCGGAGCTTACCAAAACGGTTCCCCCTACAATCCCTGATGATACAGCCCAATCGAAGGCCAATGATCTGGCCTTATTCTTTCAGAACAAAATCTCCAACACCCTGGCCAGATTATCTACCAGCCCAAACTCATTTCTTCTGGATACAATCCACCTTCCGAACACAGACATAAGATTGGAATCCTTTGATCCTACCCACACTTTAGAGGTAGAAACCCTGATAAAAAGAATGAAACCTTTGACCCACCCCCTGACCAAATACCTTCCAAATTACTGATTCTCATACCAGAATACATCTCCAAATATCTAGCTGATATCATCAATTGTTCCCTTTCACAAGGAACATTCCCGGACGTTCTCAAATTGGCCACGCTCAAACCCATACTCAAAAAATCAAACCTGGACCCGGAAGACCTCAACAACTACCCGCCCCATATCAAATCTCCCGTTTGTAGCTAAGATCATGGAGAAAATTGTAAATAAGCAACTTTCAAATTACCTGGAAGACCACAACATTCTACACCCGTCACAATATGGTTTCCGAAAAGAACACAATACTGAAACCCTCCCTCACTTCACTCCTTGATCAAGTATTATTGGCTTTGATAAAGGACAGTCGTTTCTCTTAGCTCTCCTCGACATCTCCACAGCTTTCGATACTGTAAACCATAATATCCTTCTTAACCGGCTTTCAGACATAGGAATTGCAGGTTCAGCCCTTAGATGGTTCGAATCCTTCCTTAGCAATAGAGGCTATAAGGTAAAAATCAAAACAAGGGAATCACCTCATACTAATGCACCATTTGGAGTCCCCCAGGGCTCCTCCTTATCACCCACCCTGTTTAACATTTACATACTCCCTCTCTGTCACCTACTCTCAAACCTCAACTCAAATTCTATATATACACAGATGACGTTCAAATTTTAATCCCCATATCCAACTCACTGGACTCAAAACTCAGGTTATGGAAACTCTCACCTGCAAACGATCAACCATCACCTATCAAGCCTCAATCTTGTGCTCAACACTTCCAAAACCGAACTTTTGCTAATTACTCCAGAAGGCAATCCATCCTTCACCAATTGCAAGCTATTACACAAATATCCCATGCTAGAGATCTTGGAGTCTTAATTGACAGTCACCTGAACCTAAAGCATTTTATAAAACATACCACAAGGAGTGCTTCTACAAGCTACAAGTACTCAAAAAAACTCAAACCGCTCCTATTCCATTATGATTTTAGATCCGTCCTCCAAGCTATTCTGTTTCTCCAAGATCGACTATTGCAATTCCATTTTGCATGGTCTCCCAGCCTTTACTATTAAACTTCTCCAGTTGCTTCAAAATGCAGCAGCGAGAATTTTGACGAATACCAATCGGAGAGAGCATATCTCTCCCATTCTAAAAGACCTTCATTGGCTCCCAGTAAACTTCAGGATCCTTCATAAATCACTCACAATCATTCATAAAAAATATCCACCAACAGACCCTCTTGATCTGCTTCATCCTCTCAGATTGCACTCGACGGCCAGACCCTTAAGGGATGCCTACAAGGGATCCTTACATGTTCCTCCAATCAAATTAGTTGCACCACTCAAACATCAGAGACCGGTTCATTCTCTACCGCAGGCCCTTCCATCTGGAACGTCATGCTCCGGACCTCAGACTGGAGACCTGTCTACTAACTTTTAAAAAGAAACTAAAGACATGGCTGTTCAGCCAAGCCTTCCCCACTACAAACCCCATTGCCTGATCTAGTATTGTTCCATCACTCACTTATGTAAACAAATAATCCACATTTCATGCATAGTAACTATTAAGAGGTCGGCTCCTTGCCCCCCTCTTTTGTATATAGTATTTATTTTCATTCACCCTCTCTTTATTTCCTACTCCCAGTTAAGGCATCCTTGTTATAATGTAACTTTTATGCTCCTTGAATTAATTATCTCTTGTTGATTGGTTAATTGTATTACTGCTTAGTTCGATGTAAACCAAGTTGATTGATTTGTATCAAGAAAGTCGGTATATAAAAGCCTTTAATAAATAAATAATTCATCAAAAGCATGGCCATGTTCAATGCAGTGACTCACCAATGGTGCTGCTAAAACTCCATTGGTGAGTCTAGACCTGTGCTCCATCAAACGTACTTTAATAGCTCTTCTCGTTCGACCCACGTATACTTTAAGACAGCCACATACAATTACATATACCACATTACTCGTGGTGCAGTCTGTCCAGCACTTGCGTCTCACTACATATCCTGTGTTGACATCAACCCAGCAGTTACCTTCAATTGTGTGTTACGCACACTGAACAAGCACCACATTTACGATGTCCCCCAATGTTTTTGGTTGGTTAGCTTTGCTAACCAAATTAGCCCGGACAACCTTGTCCCGGATATTGGGACCCCGACTGGTTGAATACAAGGGCAGCTCTTTAAACACACTGTGTAGCTCTAAAACATGCCAGTGCCTTTTAACTGACATGATCACCGCTGAAGTAGAAGTGCTCTGTTGTAAAACGTATACCAGGCGGTCTTGTTCCTTTCGAAACCTGGTACTTCAAAAGTTGAGTACGGTCACTGTATTTTGAATCTTTTTTACGCCTGCCGAATCTCCTTGGCAGGATAACCCCGATCTCTAAATCGTTTCATCAACAAGCTTGCTTGAACTTCAAACTCGTCTTTTGAAGAGCATATCCGTTTAATCCTAAAAAATTGGGAAACAGGCAGCCCCTTCTTAAAGGCCATGGAATGATGACTGTAGTATCTCAACAAATTATTCTTTGTCTGTTGTTTTCCTGTTCGCTGTAGTGATCATTTGCGAACCGCAAACTTCCACTACCACATCAAGATACACAATATTGGAGTCACTGCATTGATGGGTAAAATTCAAATTTTTATCCACAGTATTAATCCATGCCATGAACTCATGTAATGATTCTTTCGAATCCTTCCAGATAATAAAAATGTCGTCACTGTAATGATACCAGATGGCAATTTAGACCACCAGTGGGACCCATAGATGAATTTCTCCTCAAAATCTGCCACATATAAATTTGCCACAGATGGAGCTAAAGATGAGCCCATTGGTATTCGTGGTCTTGATGGTAATACTGTTCATTGAAGCTGAAATAATTATTAAATATGACCAGTTCAGTTAAAGTGATCAAAAAATCAGCCTTAATCCTAGTAGGGCTCCCTAACGATGTCCACTGCCGCTTGCTGCGGTATACATGTGTAAAGGGAGACTATATCCATAGTCACTAGAAGTACTGAGTCTTCCCCCAAATGTATCTCTGCCAATTTATTCAAAAATTGGATAGTGTCCTTAAGATATGAAGGTTTCAATTTCACCAAAGGCTGCAAAAAACTTATCAACAAAAATCACTGGTGGTTCAAGTACCAAGCCCCTCAAAGAGACAATTGGACGAATAGGTGGATTCCTCAAATCTTTATGAATTTTAGGGTGGCCATAAATTACCGGAACCTTAGGAAACTCAGCATTTAAAAAATGTTTTTCTTTGTCTGTTAGGCATTTGGTAGACTCCACGACATCCCTCACCTGGTCTCTCAAACTCATTGTAGGATCACTATGCAATCTACTATAAACTACAATATTGCTTAAATGATCTAACATCACCGATTCATATGTCGACCTGTCTTGTACAACGATCGCCCTCCCCTTTGACAGCAGGTTTGATCACCAACTCCTCACAGTTTGCCAAAGAATGCAACGCTTCCCTTTAAAATGCTGGTAAATTGCAAAAAACTTTATTTGTAGAACATTCATACTCTTCAATATCTTTCAACACAAGATCTTTAAATGTTGCCACAAGAGGATCCATTGGACCCGGCGGACTCCATCTGGATTTGCCCTTTACTATTGATTGATCTTGTGTGGCTGCACATCCTTGAAAAAATAATCGCAGATTCAATTTCCTGATAAACCGGTGTAAAGATATCCTACAAAAAACGGATTATGAAAGTTAGTAGGAACAAACGAAAGACCGTTGTCCAGTACTTGTTCCTGAGCTGGACTCAAAGCTATTTCCAATAGATTCACTATGGACGTTGGCCTTTGGAATTCTGTCGCGTCCCTCTCGTATATCGCGGCTCTACCGATTCTTTGTGTCATTCCTTTTTTGATGTTTGCGTCTCTTTGTAACCCCTCTCCTTCGGGTAAGCAACTAGTTGGTGGATTGTTCCTATTCGTGTTGAGGATGAATTTTTCACATTTTATATAAAACATAAATATTTTCATAAAAAATCTTTTTGGTAAAAAAATAATAAATTCTATATAGGGTGGAAGGTGGTGTGATAATTAAAAAATAACGAGGAAAACCTGGATGGTTCCTTGAACAAATTTTATGAAATATCACTTTCCTCTCTAACAAATTTTTTGTTGTGAAAAGTGTGCTTTATTTTTTATTTCATATTGGTGACCGAGCTTTTTGGCATTTTTCAATTGTGTGAAGGACATAAAAGAGAAAATAAGAAAATATTTAATGCGGGTTGTGTAGTGCTATTAGGTTGATTTACCCCCATTTTGTGGATTATTTGCTGGTATGGGAAGAGGAATTGGGAGCATGCAGGCTCTGTACCTCCGGGAATCGAAAAACAGATGCCACCTACCTGGTACAGACAGCCCCTGGTTTCCAAAAACCACAGCTGGATCACCATTCTGTGGTTTGTAGAGTCAAGCCTAGAAAAAAGGCACGACATTCTGAAACCTCATTCTTTCATACCTCCAGGGGAAAGAACAGAGGTCCCTGGATGCATTGGCCCGTCGTGTTTTCCAAGGCTCAATGCTTATTTTCTCGCATTGCTTCCTACCAGTTATACATGACCCAGTATAACAGGGACCTGTTTTAAAAAGATACGGAACTTTTTGAGTCTTTACCCAACCAGCTTCAGGATCAACTCAGTACCCCTGGCTGAGAAAGGGTCTAGATGCTGGCAAGCTGAGGTCTTCGCTGCCTATGAGACATTTTTGACACTGCTTCTAGGGTGTCTTGCAGCGGGGATTAGTGCACGAAGATGACCTGGCTGGAGTCCTCTGACTTAAGACCTGAAGTACAGGACCGGTTAGCTGACCTGCCCTGCGCTGGAGATAATCTCTTCGCGGACAAAATCCAGGAGACTGTAGCACAACTCAAAGACCACCACGAGAATGCTTCGCCAGCTTTCGTCGGTGCCTTCTGATTTTCCATCCACCTCTAAAAAGGGCATTTCGAAGAGACTCTAAGCGAACGTCCTTCAAGCTACGGAGATATTATCCTCTTGCTACTCGAGGTCGCCCCTCCAGACCTTACCAGAAAGGTCAGGCCAGACAATCCAGGCCTCAGAAAATTCAGCCAGCTCCTCCACTAGGCCCAGCTGCCTGGATTTTGACTCCTTGTTGGAGAGCATAAATCCAACCTCCTCTACCGTCCGTACCCGTTGGCGGTCGCTTGTGCCACTTCACCAACATATGGCCTACGATCACTTCAGATCAGTGGGTACTTGCTGTACTGGACTCAAGGTTACCACTCAAACTTCTGTCTGCACCAACAGACTCCCCCACATCAGCCGACGTGGGGATCATCCGACTACTCCTCTCTTCTGGAGGAGGAGGTTTCACACCCTCCTGAGATCCCGGGCGATAGAACCTGTGCCCCTCTCCCAGCAGGGACAGGGGTTCTATTCTCGTATTTCCTCATTACAAAAAGTCAGGAGGCATTCGTCCAATCCTGGACCTGCGTGCCTTAAACAAGTATCTACAGAAGGAAAAGTTCAGGATGGTAACCTTGGGCTCTCTACTTCCTCTTCTGCAAAGAGGATATTGACTTTGCTCTCTGGATCTTCAGGACGAGTACACACACATCTCGATCACTCCGTCTCACCGCAATTCCTTTGATTCCTAGTTGGCCCTCCAGTACTGGGTTACTGCCCTTCGCCCTAGCCATCCGCACCTCGAGTCTTTACCAAGTGCCTCGTAGTGTCACGGCCTACCTGAGGTGTCAAGGTGTCCATGTCTATCCTTATCTCGACGATTGGCTGATAAGGGCTCCAACTCAAAAGGATGCACTAGCCTCCTTACGTCTAACTCTCCATACATTGCTGTCTCGGGTTTCTGATCAACTATCCCAAGTCCATTCTAGTTCCGTCTCAAACCCTATCCTTCATAGGATCCGCCCTGGACACCGTGCAGGCCTAAGCATTCCTCCCTCAGGAAGATGAGCTCGTACTCTCATGTCCCTGGCGCAATGCCTCCACGATCGAGATTACACGACAGCTAGTCATTTCTTCATTTTGTTGGGTCATATGGCATCCTCTGTACATGTCACTCCAATGGCATGCCTCACCATGAGAGTCATGCAATGGATTCTGAAGTCCCAGTGGGTTCAGGCTTATCATTCAATGTCCTGCATTGTCCTTGTTACCAAGCAGCTCCGCCTGTTGCTTGCCTGGTGGATGCGGCTCTCCAATCTTCTTCAAGGCCTTCCCTTTCAAATTCCAGAACCTCAAATTATCCTGACAACGGATGCCTCCAACCTAGGTTGGGGTGCTCATGTTGACAGCCTCTAGACTCAGGGAATCTGGTCTCCAGAGGAAGCCAAACATCCAATAAATTTCCTGGAGCTTCGTGCGATCAGATATGCCCTCAGAGTCTTTCAGGATTGTCTCTCAAATAAGGCCATCCTGATTCAGACCGACAACCAGGTGGCGATGTGGTACATCAACAAGCAAGGGGGAATGGGCTCCTACCTTCTGTGTCAGGAAGCTGCACAGATATGGGCGTGGGCTCTTTCCCACTCGATGTATCTCAGAGTGGCCTACTTGGCGGGCGTGGACAATATTCTAGCAGACAAGTTGAGTCAAACCTTCTACCTGCATGAATGGTCTCTCAACCCCACGGTAGCGGACACAATCTTCCAACGTTGGGGGTATCCACAGATAGACCTCTTTGCATCCATCCACAACCGCAAAGTAGAGAACTTCTGCTCACTCGCAGCCTCCACTCACAGCCAAGGGACGCTTTCGCCCCTCGTGGTCCAGCGGTCTCCTGTACGCGTAACCTCCACTTCCACTCATATCGAAGACTCTCGTGAAGTTACGAAGGGACAAGGGCTTAATGATTCTGATAGCCCCTCACTAGCCACGCCAAGTCTGGTTCCCAATCCTCCGGGACCTATTAGTTCGCCGGCACATCCCTCTAGGGGAAGATCCACTTCTGATAACTCAGAACGACGGGTGCCTACACCACCCCAACCTCCAAGCCCTAACCCTGACGCCCTGGATGTTGAAGGTTAATACTCCAACCCCTTAACCTTTCGGAGTTGGTATCCCGAGTCCTGGTAGCTTCACGAAAGCCTTCCACAAGGCGCTGTTATCGTTCTAATTGGAAAAGGTTTATGGTCTGGTGCACGTCCATGTCCATAGACCCCTTCACTTGTTCCACTGTGAAGTTTTTGGACTATCTCTGGCATCTGTCAGAATCAGGCCTGAAAACTTCCTCTATAAGAGTGCATGTCAGTGCGGTAGCTGCTTTCCACAACGGCGTGGGAGATGTCTCTATTTCGACACAGCCCTTAGTCACATGCTTCATGAGAAGTTTGCTCCACCTGAAACCTCCATTGCGCCCTTCGACCCCCGCTTGGGACCTTAACGTGGTCTTAAGGCAGCTCATGAAACCTCTGTTTGAGCCTCTCCACTCCTGCAATCTCCGCTATCTCACCTGGAAAGTAATTTTTCTTCTCACTATAACATCCGCTCGCAGAGCTGGTGAGTTACAGACATTAGTCACCTATCCGCCTTACACTAAAATTCTGCATGACAGAGTGGTCCTCCGTACACACCCTACGTTTTACCAAAGATTGTGTCGGAATTTCATCTTAATCAATCCATCATCTTACCTACTTTCTTTCCAAGGCCCCATTCAAACCCAGGAGAAAAGGCTCTACATTCCCTGGACTGCAAACGTGCCCTAGCCTTTTATCTGGAGCGCACGTCAGCCCACAGGAAGTCCACTCAATTATTTGTTTCTTTCGATAACATCAAAGTGGGAAATCCAGTGGTGAAAATAGACCCTTTTTCTCCTGGTTGGTGGACTTGTATTCCACTACAAGACCATGTGAAAGCACACTCTGTTAGGGTCGTGGCAACCTAAGTGGCACACCTTCATTTGGTGCCACTTATTGATATTTGTAAGGCTGCGACCTGGAGCTGTCTCCATACCTTCGCAGCTCATTATTGCTTGGATAAGGCTGGCAGGCAAGATTCCATTTTTGGCCAGTCTATTCTACGCAACTTATTCTCAGCTTAACTACCCAACATCCTACCAGCGACCCGTTTAGGGTTTTCAGGATGCCCTCCTACCCAAATCCACCCATGTTGTTGTGCCTGTTGCACGTCTTTGGGTGCATTTGGTGCACTGCTCGAGCATCCTCAGCTCACTACTCACCCATATGTGAGGACTACCATCCTGCTTGTCCTGTGAGAAAGCAGAGTTGCTTACCTGTAGCAGGTGTTCTCACAGGACAGCAGGATGTTAGTCCTCACGAAACCCTCCCACCACCCCGCAGAGTTGGGTTCGTTTGCGATTTGTTGTTTTATTTTTCGCACGTACTTTTTGCTATACATGAAACTGAAGGGGGACCCCTGCTGGATGCATGGTTAGTGCCATGCTGGGCATGCCCAGTAGGTGCCAGTCAAAGTTCTAGAAACTTTGACATAAGTGTTCCGTGATTGGGCTCCATCCTGATGATGTCACCCATATGTGAGGACTAACATCCTGCTGTCCTGTGAGAGCACCTGTTACAGGTAAGCAACTCTGCTATATATAGCCTGCAGTGAGATCAGCTCGCCAGTATTCTATGACTCCAGCAGATGGTGGATGTGCATCTCCCTTCTGGGGATTGGTTAAAGTTTAGGAGAAAAGAAGAAAATTAATTCACCCCCCTCTCCTGTGGTGATACTTTAAGGTACCTCTCTGTTGAGAATTCCTGAGGTGACTTTTGTGGTCTGGTAGCCGACTTTTGAGCTGGCATGGACTTAATTGTAAAAAAAAAAAAAAAAAAAAGCTGAAAGGCAAGCCGACACGGCGGTGAGGTTATATACTCTCTCCCTTTGCAGTCAGAGACTGTGCTTGCACTCAGCTGGGACGGGCTGAACTCAGGTAAAGTTTTAAAATTTCTTGAGATGGGGAGTTGAGTAGGGATTCCTCTTCCCCCCCCCGTGGTGTCTGTGCTCGGCAAGTGATCCGATGGCCATTCCCACCTCTGATGGAGTTCGGGGGGAGGGGGAGCCTGGCGGGTTGAGCAGCCCTTGCGGTTAGGCCTCGCTCCGAGACTTGGCTGGTTTGCCACGTGGTAGGCTGTGGTGGTACCTCTGTGACCTTTTTGTGTGCCGTATACTGCCCTCTTCAGTTGCTCCTGGCTGTGTGACCTGTTGTGCGCCTAGCTGGGTGCCTAGTTAGGAGCATTGGAGTGCCTATTTGTGTATGCACGCACATGCCCTTTTTTACGTGCATACATACGCACGCTCTTGTTTTTACATGCATTCCCTGAGCATCCTGTTGGAGCTCCAGTTGGGCTGTTACTTTGTCACAGTGTTGTGCGCCTTATCTGATGGCGCCTATAGCGAAGAAACCTAAGTGCCTTGCCCTGTGTGTGACATATCATATTTGGGCATCTCAGCCTGGTGTTCCTTCTAACTTGTGTCAGCGCTGTTTGGAGGCTCAGGGGGAAATAACTCCCTCTGATTTTACTAAGCCTGGTGCGGGAATGGAAAAAGAGCTGCCAGAGGAGTCACTTGATCTTGGGGCTCCCCTTACTGGTTTGTCTGCAGGGGAAGGTAGTTCAGTGGGCCCAGGACACCTGCCCCTGGGCTTTGACATGGATCCTTCAGTATTTTCTTAGTTGGAATTTTTTCAAGGACTGCGGTCTTTTCTTCAGGCACAGTCCTCGGCCCCAGCCAACCTTATCCAGTCACAGACAGTGAAATACTGCATGCCTGGTGCTGCGGGTAAGAGTCTGAGTGTGCCTGGAGCCAGTTTTCCCAATAGGGATCCAGATGGCTCGGGTAATGAGACTGATCCTTACTCCCTGGAGGGATAAGGAGATTCCTCTGGGATTGGAACCTTTTAGAACTATGTTGTGATTCTTTCATAGAGATGAGTTACCAGATCCCATTTCCCAGACATTGAAGATGCTGGGTGTGCCTGGGGCTGAATCCATGTCTGAGCCAAAGAAAAATCCTTTTCCTTGCGAAAAGCCTCATGTTTCTTTCCTATTATGGAGGCTATTCAAGAATGAATTGTTCTTGAATGGGGCGCCCCGGAAGCAAATTTTAAAGGGGGACAGGTCTTGGATGGACTGTATCCCCTGGATCCGGTTGCGAGAGAGCAATTACGTTTTCTGCAGGTAGATGCGCTTGACTATGCTGTTACCAAGCAGACGAATATTCCCATTGAAGGGGGAGCATCTTTGAAGGATGCACAGGATAGAAGAATTGAGGCTATCCTTAAGCAGGCTTTTGAGGCAATGGCAATGACCTTGCAGATAGTTTCTTGTTGTTCCCTGGAGACTCACTCGTTTGCCGTTCTCTCAGGAGATCGATGAGGCTGGAATAAATTCCAGGGCAGTGATGGAACCAGCAGCTGCCTTTTTGGCAGATGTGAGCTGCAATTTGGTCCGCAGTTCGGCCAGAGGGGTGGCTTCAGTAGCTGCAGCTAGGCATCAGCTATGGCTGAGAAATTGGTTGGCCGATTCAACCTCAAAGTCTAACCTTACAAAGTTGCCCTTTAAATGCTCACTCTTGTTTGGGAGTGAGCTGGAGAAAATGGCCAATAAATGGGGTGAGTCCCCAGTTTCTCACTTGCCAGAAGATAAGAAAGAAGCACCATATTCCTTCAGCTCCAGAGGTCATACTAGGGGGTTTCTGATGTTTTCGGCCCTATAGAAGAGCGGCCTTTCAGAGAAATCAACCTTTGAGTAGATCTCAATCCTTTTGTCCCAGGCAAGCCCAGACTGGGAGCAAGCTCAGGTAGTGGAGCACACTGAGCCTCCCAATGAAGGTGTGCCGACCCACTTCTGGGAACAGGACCCGATGTGGTCCATTTCTTGAAAGGAGTGAAACATCTTCATCTTCTCTTGCAGTTACCAGTGCCCTTGTGGAGTCTCAATCTGGTTTTGGATTTCTTAGCGGGCCCTATGTTTTGACCAATGCGAAGCCTTTCTTTGTGGTTACTGTCCTTGAAAATGGTGTTTCTTGTGGCAATTTGTTTTGCGCGTAGAATATCCGAGCTACAGGCTTAGTCTTGCCGGGAGCCGTTCCTTTAAGTGACTCCAGGGGCGATACAGCTGTGTACTGTTCCTTCCTTTTTGGCAAAAAGTGGTCTCTGATGTTCACTTGAATTTGTCCATTTCCCTGCCATCTCTGTATAGAGAGAGAGATGCAGAGAAATATCGCCTGTTGTAAGATTGTTGTCTTCAATGTTAAGAAGACATATTGTGAGGTATCTGGAGGTTTCTAAACCTCTCAGGAAGATGGATCGCCTGTTTGTCCTCCACAGTGGAGGTAAACAGGGTGAGCTGGCTTCAAGGGCTACCATAGCTTGCTGGATTAAGGAGGTAGTCACAGCCGCATATGTGGATGCTGAGCAGCAGTTGCTTAGTCAGGTAAGGGCTCATTTCACTAAGGATCAGGCAGTGTCATGGGCGGAGGTTAGATTATTTCCTATTAACATTTGCCAAGCTGCGATGTTGTCCTCCTTACACACCTATTCCAGGTATTATCGTCTGGATTTGCAGGCCCAGAAGGATGCAGCCTTTGTATGTGTGGTTTTGACTGGACTGTGGGCAGCCTCCTCCCCTATTCAGGAGTAGCTTGGGTACAACCCACTCCTTCTGGATTCATCTGTCTATATGCTAAGAAGTGAGAAATTACTACTTACCTGATAATTTCCTTTTCTTTAGGATAGACAGATGAATCCAGTTTCCCGCCTTTGGTTGCCAAATTATTGTGCTATTGTCCTCCTGCGTAGCTACGTGGTCCAGGGGTTACTGGTAAGTGTTAATCCAGTCCCTAGACTAGTGTTAATATATTCTTTGTCTGAGCTCATTGTTTTCTGTTGACTGAGTGCTGGAATGGTTATCTGGTGTTAAGCAAGTTTTGTTAGTTTGTCCACAGTTGGCTTTTGCAGATAATAGTGGCGGGCTGATGTCACTGCAGGGGTATATATACTGTGATGTCAGCTTTGCTCTGTCTCCATTTGCTGGTAGAGGTGCATAACCCACTGGTTCTGGATTCATCTATCTATCCTAAAGAAAAGGAAATGATCAGATAAGTAGTAGTTTCTCATTTCCCGATATTTGGCCAGATTCCTGATGTTAATGTCTTTGGCTTTTTGTGTGTCAATTGGTTGGCCAATGTTCTTCCCTTTTGCCTGGGTTTATCCTGCCATGTGGAAGAATATGCCTGTCCTAGGACTACTTTGGTTGGGTGAGCTCCATGTTTGGGTTTTTGTGTGGTGCTCCCATTGAGTGGGTAGCCCTTTCATACCTCGGCACTCTTGTTTCATTCCATCTAACTTGGGAGGTCAGGTCTTTTCTTGTAGTCATTTGGCAGGTGGGGTCTGCCCTACGGCATTTGATACGGTGAATCATTCCATTCTTCTTCAGCGTCTAGCTGACATTGGTATCAAAGGAGTGGCTCACATTTGGTTCAAATCCTTCCTGGACAATAGATTTTACAAGGTGAAGATTAACAATAAGGTATCTCACCCCATCAGATCAAACCTAGGAGTCCCACAAGGTTCAGCCCTCTCCCCTACACTGTTTAACATCTACCTGCTCCCTCTCTGCCAATTACTCTCCAACTTAAAATTAATTTATTACCTCTACGCTGATGATGTCCAGATTCTTCTCCCTATCACAGAATCTCTTCACAAAACCTGGTCCTACTGGAACACCTGTCTGCAATCAATTGTCTACTTACCAGTCTTAACTTGATCCTCAATACAAATAAGACAGAGATTCTCATTATTTCTTCAGATGAAAACCAAGTTCTCTTCAACTCTCTAAATGCAACACAATCACTCACAACTGCTGTTAACCACTCCCCCTATGTCAGAGATTTAGGAGTTCAACTAGACAACCAATTCAATCTTAAATCATTTGTCCAAAACACTACCAAAGAATGTTTCTTTAAATTACAAGTATTAAAAAAACTTAAACCTCTCCTTCACTTTCGAGATTTCCGACTGGTGCTGCAGTCCATTATCCTTTCTAAATTAGACTATTGCAATTCTCTCCTGCTTGGTCTCCCTGCAATAACAATAAAACCACTGCAGATAGTACAGAATGCCGCGGCGAGAATACTTACCAACTCAAACAAAAGAGAGCATATCTCTCCCATACTGCAGTCACTTCACTGGTTACCCATCAAAGCCAGGATTTCGTTCAAAGTACTCATGATGATACATAAAGACATTCATAACATCGCCCCTCTCAAACTCAGCCATCAATTCCGTGCTCACACCTCTGAAAGACCAGTCAGAAGAGCTTACAAAGGCTATCTGCATGCCCCCCTTTCTAAATCTTCTCTAAGCAAATGAGCGTTATCTACATCAGGGCCGACCCTATGGAACACTCTCCCACCAGACCTCAGTCAAGAACATTGTCTCCAAACTTTCAAGAAAGACTTAAAAACTTGGCTTTTTAGTCAAACTTTCCCTGAAAACCCAAGTTCTCTTTGACGTAGGCCCTAGAACATGGCCCAAGGCCAACAGTTAATGGGCACTCTGAACTATCTCTTCACAGTCCCCCAGGATCCATCCTAGTTTTAATCTAGTATTTATATTTATTTCATTTTATTTATTTTATTTTATTTATCCTCAGTTTTGTATTAATTCTGTGTTGAAGCTACTCTCGGTTTGTTATGGTTCCTTGTTTTCCA